>NC_056741.1:623767232-623912232 GCF_019279795.1 Protopterus annectens
CATATATATATATATATATATATATATATATATATATATATATATCTGATCTCACTGAGTTGTGTCTTTGTAGAGCACTATCCTACTTGCTGTCCCTAGAATAAATCTGTCTGCTTTATACAAAATAATGCACAGCAAACACATATTGGTAACCAGATTTTACAATCATGCTAACCTACTGCTTTAAAATATATCACATGACATTTCTTCCAGAATAGAGTTATAAGATTATTTATGTTTGTCAATCAGATGAATTAAATGAGTTATAGTAAAGTATATGTTTGGAACACAAATTTTTAACACAGATTATTATGCTGCTGTTAAGTAGATTTTCAAAAACATTTAAATAAATGTTTCATTTTTTATGCCTTCTAAAATAAGACATTTACTTACTACAAGAAACTACATCATTTAAACTCATTATAACTGACATATTTTATGAACAGAGTATTTTTCCTGAATCTGTGGTGTGTCAGTGTGATAACCTTGTCAATGTTTATACTAACTGCTTTCAGTTTCTCTGTGAGAATTCTGTGATTTGAAGATTATGAGGTAACTCAAGGACATTGTGCATAAGACAGCCCACATCCCAGATTGTCTCTCTTAACATTTTGGCGGGAAACTTATTAAAAACTAGTGACAAACATTCATTTAGCAGTGTAAATGCATCTAAACATGACAGAACCTCCACAATGTATTCCACAGATCATCACAGCCTCTATGCAAGTGAAATTAAATTCAAAATTACCAACAAGCAATAAAACTCAGCATTCTTCTCCCAACTCAATTTTCATACAAATCCTATTATTCACTGTGCCCACACAGTCAAAAGCATTTCTATATATTAATAAAGAAAAGAAAAGAGAGTAGAAAATAAAAGGGAGTGAGGCAGAAATAAAAAATGTAAGAGAAAGCTGTAAGAAGTATATACAATGGAATGTTACTTACTGTTTATATTAATAGAGTTAAAAATAAAACATATTATTTACTCTTATTTAGTTCTGATTATTATTAGTTAAACCATGACAGATTATTTACAAACAAGCATAAGCAGTATAATCAAGAAAGTATAATTAGAAATAGCATTTGAAGAACTTATAAACTTTTACAAGAAATAAATATGTTATTATTCTATTAATGATATTTTCATTACTGTTCTCTCCTGCCCTCCCCACCCTTTACCCACTACATAATCTAAATAGAATGTCATTGTTTAAACAAAGAAAATAATAAAGAAGAAGGAAAAAAAAGGTAAAGATAAAAAAATGTATCAAATTACTAACCTTACTTTTTCAGAAAGAGAAACAAATCAGTCACAGCCTGCCATTAAATCCTCAGGCATTTTGACTGGTTATGAAACAAAACATTTCTTTGCACATAGAGAATAACTTTGATTAAATCTTTTCCAAAATATTTGTGGCTTTCTGGAAATGCAGGAACTATATTCAAAAAATTAATAATGAACTAAAATGATGAGAGAGAAAAAAAACATATAACAAATCATTTGTTTTTTAGTCTCTTCTTCTTCTCTGAAGTCGTCCAGGAAGCTTCAGTTGCCAATCTCTTTAATGAAGAACTAGCCCATTCCATTTCTTCTATTTTATCCAAAATCCTTTTTTCTTTGACAAACAGTAAAGCAGAGTCTAAATCATCGAAGACCTTAGGACCATCAGGAAGGAAGATTTTAAGCTTGGCAGGAAACAGAAGGTATGTTTTAAACTGTGCTTTTTAAGCTCCCTTATTAGTGGCAGAAAAACTTTTCTTTTAGCAATTACCATGGAAGAATAGTCATTGTCAAAACGCACAGTTGTCTCATTAAACTTAACAGGAGCATTAGCCCAAGCAGATTTAAGAACCATCTCTTTATCAAAAGATGATAGAAATCTAACTATAACTGATCTAGGATAGTTTTTGTTAGAGTTAGTATTAGCTATAGATCTATGTGCTCTTCGATACCAAAAGAGAATGCTTCTGGTAAATCTAAAGTTTTAGGGAGCCATGTTGTTAAAAAGAAGTAATATTGTTACCTTCAATATTTTCTGGCAGTCCAAAAATCCTAATGTTATTGCGCCTAGATCTATTTTCCAGGTCATCCAGCTTTGTTTGTAAATGTGTATTTTGTTTCAGCAGAAACTCAATGTTGATTTCCTCTTCTTGTATTTTATTTTCCATGTCATTCACAGCTTCTTCTATGCCTGTCATCTGGATCTTCTGTTGTTGCAGGTCCATATGTAACAAGTCTATTTGTTTTGTAGTTTTTCTATGAAAGTGTCTATTTTAGTATCCATTTTATCCATCTTAGCAGTAAGTTGCTGGACTATAATTATCAGAGACTGAAGTTCTTTCTTGATGCTGGAGTCTTGAGAATTTGTCTTACTGGAACTCATTTCAGACTGATAAACTGACAGGAAAATTTCCAAAGTAATTTCTGACAGGAATATTATTAAGATTTCCTTTCTTTTTTAGATATAGTTCAATAACTATATAAAACAAACATATTTAGAAAGAAAATTACTTCAAGAATTAATTTTTTAAGTAATTAATTCCTGTCAATGTAATGAAATTGGTGGAGCTGAAGAAATCTGCTGCTATCCTGTGTTCATCCTTGGCCATGCCCCCCAATATTTTTGATTCTTGATGATATATTTACTTTATGCAAAAGTACAAAAGAAATTGTGATAGAGCTAGTTCAATACATCAATGGTACCACAGAATTCTTGAAATTCACTTTTGAATTTCAAGACAATACATTTAATTATTTGATTGTATTACTTTATAAGGAAGAAGGCAAATTTGTTTCCACTATTTACAGGAAACCTACCTTTTCCAACAACTAGCTTCATTTTAATTGCTGTCACCCCATTATTTTAAAATGTAGTTTAGTTAAGGGTCAATTTGTCTGGCTAGCAAGGATAACATCCAGAAAGGAAATGCTTGATATAAAAAGATTCAAGTTGGAACACGTGTTCCTAGAAAGAGGTTACTCTTGCGATTTGTTTTATTTCAGATTAGTAGTGAGGTTATGGTAGGATGGGAAACCAAGTTCAAGCCACTACTGGGTATAGGGCTTTGCTGAGACACAAACTCTGATACATGGCAAGTAAACAACACCAATCAGAATACAAAGGATTATGGTATGAAAAATAACAAACATTTCAAAAGAGCATGTATTTTACAACATAGTGTTGATTCTGCATGTGTTAAAAATATCGTTAGTTTGGCATTTAATGTTGGCAAGACCAAAAACACCACAATGAAAAAGAATGGTTTAAATGAGCATTCATCCAATATGTCTTTTAAGTTATGAAATAAGATAGTATTTATGGGTTACAAAATTGTTATACATATTATTATCTAGCATTCCACACTTTACTGTATAAATGTACATCTTGACAATGTTATTTTACATGTTGAACAACATGTTTTGTGTTAATATATTGACTGAGTTAGGTACTAAGTTACTGTGATTTATTAATTGATTTCCAACGGTTTATAGTAAGATCTTCAGATTTTAACTGACTTTAAGTTGTGTTATACAAGTTATTAACTTGTTCATTTTTTATTAAAGTGTTGTTTTTCCTTGGCTTTGTTGCAGTGGATTTTTGCCAGTTTAAGTTTGCTAATCATGCTTTTCTGTTTCCACTTTTAAATATTCACCTTAATACTTTGAGAGAATCTGTTTTCCAGGGATTTTCATAGGTTCATAGGTAGGTACTAGGCTATCTGCCCGAGGGCATTTATAAGCCTAGCCAGAGTGTGTCGGCTTTCGCCGCCCCATTGATTAATTAACTGAGCCTGTGTCAAGCAGAGCCAATGAAGTGATCCCAGGGGTGTACTTTCTGCTACCCATCCACTCGTCAAGGCTTCTCTTGAAGAGTGTTAGTGAGGGGCTCTGCCTAATGTAGTTAGGAATTTTGTTCCAAAGCATGGGGAGTCTCTGTGACAGGAATCTATCCCTCCAACATGTTCTATTTATTGTTGTGGCGAGGTTTATCTCACTAGAGTGCATGGCTCGCAGTGACTTGTATTTCTTTAGGTGGAGCATGTCCATCAATTCTGAGTTGGACATGGCTTTGTAAGTCAAGTAGAGATCACCTCTGAGTAAGTGATATGCCACTGAGTACAGCCAGAGTTTTTTCAGTCGGGCTGCATAGGACATATGTTTGCGGCCAATAATCCTCTTGGTGAGGTGCTTTTGTGGTCTTTCAAGCTGTTGGAAGTGTCTTGTGAGGTACATCCCAAATGGGACATTGTACTCTATGATGGGTCTGATGAGTGACGAGTAGAGGGGCACTATAACCTCTTTATTTCTAGATGCGAACCCCTTAGTAATTAGATGGGCCACATAGAAGGATTTCCTAACTACTTTGGCAATATGATTGTCAAAGGAGAGATTACTATCTACCTGGGTCCCCAGATCTCTTATTACCTCTTCTGTATTAAGGGGGCTGCCGCCTATGTGGTAATTCGTGGGTGTTTTGTTTTTCCCAAACGGGATGACTATGCATTTTTTTGGCATTTAGCTTGAGACCATGACTTTGACACCAGGTGTCTGTCTCAGTAAGGCCTTTTTGGAGGATGTCCGTGTCAGCCGGAGAGTCAATTATGGCTCCCAGTTTGCAGTCATCGGCGAACTTGGTTAGCCATAGTCCTCCTGTGTTTGCCTGTACTTCTGAGAAATATATGCCGAGCAGTTGGGGTCCAAGAATTGAACCTTGCGGGACACCACTTGTGACTGGTTTAGAGTCAGACCTGGAGCCTGCTATTCTTACCGTGTAAGTTCTGTCTGTAAGCCAGTTGGCAATCCATCTTGTGACGTAGGGGTTTATGTTCAGGCTGGTGAGTTTTTCTATAATACTCGAGTGAGGAATGGTGTTGAACGCCTTGGCGAGATCAAGGTAGGCTGTGTGAACCATCTTTCCCTCGTCTATGGCCTTGGTAACTGTCTTGAAGAAGTCAACCAGGTTTAGTAGGCATGAACTGCCCTTAACAAAGCCAAACTGGGTCAGGTCAAGTGTTTGGAGGTTCCCAATGTCTTTGTTAATGAGTTCCATGATGATGCGCTCCATAGCCTTGCAGACCAGGCTAGTTAGGCTTATGGGGCGATAGTTACCAGGGTCAGTTGTGGCTCCTCCTTTGTGGAGCAGAATAACCATCGCTGTGCACCATTCTATGGGCATGTAGCCTGTGGAGAAGCTGAGGTTGAACAGCATGTTTTATTTACTTCATTCTGTAGTTCGTGCAAGACGCAGCCTGGGACATCATCTGGCCCCATTGATGCTGTGTTTTTGGCTTTTGAAAGGGCTGTTTTCACCTATGCTTCTGTGATTTCCGGGATACTACACTTTTCCGGTATTATTGTGGGCCCTTTTGAAGGTGAGAGGGAGGTGAAGTTTGCACTGAATCTATCTGCCAGTATGTTGGCAATATCAGTAGGTTCAGTATATTTTGTGCTATTTTGCACTATCTCAGAGCATATCTGCGTGTTGCCACTTAGATTTTTGACATAGCTAAAGAAGGCTTTGTGGTTATCTTTCAAGTCCTTGGCTAATTTTCTTTCGAAGTTAGCCTTGGATGATTTTATGAGGGACCTTAGTTTCTTACTGATACTGTTCAGGGATGTCTTTCCTTCTTGGGATTTGCTTTTTTTCTGAACTAGTTTCCTCCTTTTGTTGTATAACCTGTTTATGACAGGGGTCCACCAGACTGGTTTCCTTCTCTTAGGGGAGTGAGTCTTGGTTTTGCTAGGGATGGCATGATCCATGCATCCTTGTAGGTGCTCATAGAGTGCAATTGTAAAGGATTCTGCATCTTGGGCAGTGTTATCCTTTAGCATGGGGGCTGTGAAACCTACCACCTCTGACTTAAGTAAGGTGAAGTTTGCTTTAGAAAAGTTTTTCACTGTGGTTTCCTTGGCTGGGGGTGGTGGTTGGGTGTGGACATCCAGGGTGATTAGTTTATTGTCTGATCTAACCAGTGACAGGTTGACTTCCGGTACGGAGCACCTGTCACCCATGTTGGTGATGACCAGGTCCAATATGTTGTTGCCTCTGGTAGGAGAGTTTACCAGCTGATCCAGGGCATTTGAGTTGATAAATTCCAGGAATCGCTGATTCTGAATAAGTTCACAGAACTGGGGAAGGTTCTGTAAGATTCTTGGTGAGTTATGCCTTGATTTAGTAATGTAATACCAGAAACTGAACAGGTGGATCTTGCAGGTGTCAGAGGTGATTCCAAAATAATTTTGATGTATGCTTTCTCCTTGATAATAATGTGAAGATTATTGATGAAATTGCCAAAAAAGGTCTACCTTATGGTAAATATGGGGGTAGGGGTTAAAAGCTTTATTTTTTATTATATATGCTTTTATGATTTTCAAATTCAGGAACCTTCCTATTAAGGCAGGTATCGTATATGGTGATTAAAATGAATGAAAAAGGGAAGACAAATATTTCCATTCCATTTAAGAAATTGGTAGAGGTTTGTGATACATGGTGGAACAGCAGTATAGCACACATTCATCAAAAACTGGGGGTGATTTGGATTGTTTTCTAGTGGAATAAATTATTTTAAAAACAAGTGTTTGAAATGGGTATTAATCCTCTGTTACATGGAGATGAGGATACAGAAGAAAAGTATGCCACAATTATATCCAATCCTACCTGTGTGGGTACTGTAAACTTAAAATAACTGTTTATGTAAATGGATAAGACACTGTTCAAACAAAGCACAACAAAATGTTTTTGCAGTGTGTGGCATTTAATGTGTGCTCTGCTGTAAATGAGTGTCAAGTGGCTGCACATTACAAAGAAACTAACAACTGGAATTGAAGATGGCAAGAACTAAAAGTGTCCACAAGTTTGCAATATATGAAATTGATTTTGATATACCCAGAAAATGAAAGAAAACAATAGAGAAAGTACATGAAATTGAAGGCAACGTAAAATAAACATCATAAACATCCAGACTGCATCAAATTTATAGAGCTGTAATGAAATTTTAAAAGTGAAGATGACAGCTGAGGTTAACTATCAAAATGGAAGAATTTTCAGCTAGAAATCTAACCAGCAAGTTAAGGGAGAAAAAAAAAGATTGTTACAAAAGCTATTTTTGTTAATGATGGCATATACACCAGTAGATCTGAATATACTGGAGAGGAAGAAGACGAAGAGGAGGATGAATCCGACGACCGTAATATGGTGCAGCATTGCTAAACTATGTTATAAGATACTGTCAACAACTCATCTATTCCAACTGAAAATGTAATTGCTGCTTCTAGTGGATTTGAAAGATTACCCATAGTCCCTTTAAACATGAGAGATCATTGCGGTACAAAGCAAAATCATCCATTCAGAGCATATAAGGAAATCAGGGAGGTTCTCAGGAATGGGATGAGGAAGGTAAGTTTGACTGCAGGAACCACAACAACCAAGAAGAAGAATTGATCAGCAACTCACAAAGGCTTGAAACACAAAGCACTACTGTCATGCTTATACATAATTATTTCCATTTGAGATAGTTGGACTATTTCTTCGACTGAATTCTTTTACACATCTCTCTCAACATTTTTGTTCAATAATTTTGGGTAAAGTGACTTTCCAAGATGGCTGCACACTGATCAACAACTTAACTTCAGCTCTCCCAGTGTGAAAAAAGAAATTGAAAGACAAGGGCCAGGAACTCTATCACGTTTTGTAAATTCTGTTACTAGCTAGTAAGTACACTGCCTGGATGCCACCACAGAAGAAGCTAAGAGAGCCGGAAAAAAATCAACTAGAAAAAGAGAAGAAAAAACAATGCCTGGGAAGAACCCTGCAGCTGTTTAGCAAAAAGCAGTTCAAGCTCCAGCTCTGGTGCAAGACATGGCTTCCAGTAATCTAGAGGAAAAATAAGTTAAATGTGCTCAAGAGATGGATAAAATAAAACACTGGATGAGTATATCAACTCAGATAACAAAAGACTGAGAAAAACAGAAGAAACTTTAAATGGGTATTCAGAAGAGCCGCTAAAACTACAAAAAACAGAGGTCAAAATGAAGAAAAGGCTGTCTGAGTATGAGACTTCTCAAAAACAGATATTTCAAAAAATTGCAGGATTAGAGGCTAGAACAGATAGGAAAACTCTGAGATTTTCCTGCTGTACCAGAGAAACTTGAAGGAACAGATTGTATTAATTTTATGAAGGCATAAATAAGTAACTGGACTTGTATTCCACAGCTGGAACTGTTAATTGAAAGGGCACACTGTGTGCATGTTCCAAATTTGGCCATGAAAAGCAGCTAAAACCTGTATTATAAAGATGCAAACCTACCAGCAGAAAGACTTGATCCTGACAAAACTGTGGTAAAAAGGCAAAATATTAAAAGTTAGGGGGTGTTGAGAGACAGGTGTAAGATTCAAGCTGTTGTAACCAGTTGTCTTCAGAATATTTTCTCCTGGAGGAGCAAAGTAATTTTTGATGTAGAACAGGCTATGGAGGAAATACAAAAGTTTGTCCAACAAAAAGTGAGTCAACAAGCAGAAGGGGACTCTATTTCTCATTTCTCTAATAATGAAGACACAGGGAAACTTTTATAGGTTCATAGGTTGGTACTAGGCTATCTGCCCGAAGGCATTTATAAGCCTAGCCAGAATGTGTTGGCTTTCGCCGCCCCCTTAGATTAGTTCCCTGTGCCTCTGTCCAGCAGAGCCACTGAAGTGATCCCTGAGGTAAACTTTCTGTTTCCCATCCACTTGTCAAGGTTTCTTTTGAAGAGTGTTAGCGAGGAGCTCCGCCTAATGTAGATTGGGATCTTGTTCCAAAGCATGTGAAGTCTCTGGGACAGGAATCTATCCCTCCAGCACGTCCTATTTATTGTTGTGGTAAGGTTTAGATCCCTAGAGTGTGTGTGGCTCGAGGGGATAAGGTTTTCTTTAGGTGGAGCATGTCCATCAATTCCGGGTTGGACATAGCCTTGTATGTCAGGCAGAGATCACCTCTGAGTAGGCTGTATGCAACCGAGTACAACTGGAGTTTCTTCAGTCGAGCTGCATAGGGCATCTGTTTGAGGCCAGTGATCCTCTTGGTGAGGTACTTCTGTGGTCTTTCCAGCTGTTGCAGGTGTCTTTTAAGGTACATCCCAAATGAGGCATTGTACTCTATGATGTGTCTGATGATTGATGAGTAGAGGGGCACAATGACTTCTTTTGAGCTGGATGTGAACCCTTTTGTGATTAGGTGGGCCATGTAGAAGGATTTTCTAACCACTTTGGCAATGTGATTATCAAAGGTGAGATTACTATCTACTTGGGTCCCCAGATCCCTTATTACGTCTTCTGCATTTAGGGGACTACCACCTATGTGGTAGTTTGTGGGTACTTTGTTTTTTCCAAAGGGGATGACTATACACTTTTTGGCATTTAGCTTGAGGCCATGATTTTGACACCAGGTATCCATCTCAGTGAGACCCTTTTGGAGGATGTCTGTGTCAGCCAGAGAGTCAATTATAGCCCCTAGTTTGCAGTCGTCTGTGAACTTGGTCAGCCATAGTCCTCTTGTGCTTGCCCGTACCTCTGAGAAGTTTATGCCGAACAGGAGGGGTCCTAGGACTGAGCCCTGGGGAACGCCACTTGTAACCGGTTTAGAGTCGGACCTAGCTCCTGCAACTCTCACCATGTGGGTTCTGTCCATGAGCCAGTTGGCAACCCAGCTTGTAACATAGGAGTTTATGTTCAGGCTGGTGAGCTTGTCTATAATACCAGAATGGGGAATGGTGTCAAAGGCCTCAGCGAGGTCTAGGTAGGCTGTGTGTACCACCTTTCCCTCGTCTATAGTCTTGGTAACTATCTCAAAAAGTCCACCAGGTTTAGGAGCATGATCTTCCCTTAACAAAGCCAAACAGGGTAGGGTCCAGTGTTTGGAGGTTCCCAATGTGTCTGTTAATGAGTTCCATGATGATGCACTCCATAGCATTGCAGACCAAGCTAGTCAGGCTTATAGGGCGATAGTTCCCAGGGTCTGTTGTGGCTCCACCTTTGTGGAGTGGAATAACCGTTGCTGTGCACCACTCTATGGGTATGTAGCCTGTGGAGAGGCTGAGTTTGAACAGTGTGTTTAGGTGAGGGGTTAGTTCATCTTTGAGCTCATGTAGGATGTAGCCTGGGACACCGTCCGGTCCCATTGATGCTGTGTTTTTGGCTTTGGAGAGGGCTGTTTTAACATGAGTGTCTGTGATTTCAGGGACTCTACATTCTTCTGGTATGGTTATGGGCCCTTTTGGGGTGGGGGGGTGAAGTTTGCACTGAACCTGTCTGCCAGGATGTTGACAATATTGGTCGGTTCAGTGTATTTTGTGCCATTCTGCATTAATTCTTAGCAGATCTGAGAATTGCCACTTAGATTCTTGACATAGCTAAAGAATGCCTTCTGGTTATCTTTGGAGTCCTTGGCAATTTTTCTTTCAAAGCTCACCTTGGATGATTTTATGAGGGATCATAGTTTCTTGCTGATACTGATCAAGGATGTCTTCCCTTCTTGGGATTTTACTCTTTTCTGTACTAGTTTCCTCCTTCTATTGTATAGCTTGTTTATGGCAGGAGTCCACCAGACTGGTTTCCTTTTCTTGGAGGAGTGAGTCTTGGTTTTGCTTAGGATGGCATGATCCATGCATTCTTGTAGCTGCCCGTAGAATGCATTAGTAAAGGATTTTGCAGCTTGGACAGTGTTATCCTTCAGCATGGGGGCTTTGAAACTTTCCACCTTGGTCTTAAGTAATGTGAAGTTTGCTTCTGAAAAGTTTTTCACGGTAGTTTTCTTGTCTGAGGGTGGAGGCGGAATATGGATATTCAAAGTGATTTGTTTATGGCCAGATCTAACCAGTGAGTGGTTGACCTCTGTTGTGGAACACCAGTCGCCCATGTTGGTGATGATCAGGTTCAATATGTTGTCACCTCTGGTGGGAGTGTTGACCAGTTGAACCAGGGCATTTGAGTTTATAAATTCTAGGAAAAGTTGGGCAAGGGAGTTAGTACTCGAGTAGTTCTCCCAGTTAATGTTTGGGTAATTTAAATCACCCAATATTAGGTGTTTGGTAGGACCTTTATGTTTCCCAGTGTTTCCAGAAATGCAGAATGGGACATGGTGGGGGATTTGTAGCAAGCTACAATTTGAATTGCAGTTTTGTCCACTGTTAGTTGCACGTGGATGATCTCTGAAGCATCGTGCTGTGCCACTAACCTGGAGGTGTGGGTATCCTTGATGAATATGGATATGCCCCCACCTTTTGTATTTCGGTTTGGATTCTGTGGCCAAAATGTATGGTATGAGTTGTAGCCTGGTAGTGCTGGGGTGCTCTCTGGAGCCTTAAACCAGGTTTCTGTTACTGTACATATATCGATTTTCTCCATACTGAGAAGTGCCTCGAGTGTGTGCATTTTGAGGATTAGACTTCTGGCATTGAGTAACATTACCCTCAGTTTTCTGTTACTTGTGCTATTTACGGTGGTGGGGTTTGTCTTTTGAGCCTTACCTAAAAATTGCTCTATGGGGGTGGCAAGAACCTTGGCCAGTATTCAAAAGCCTAAGGGTGGCAGGTGCAAGCCATCTCTAGTGAAGCAGTGTGGCTTGTCGAGCATGTCATCCCAGGTGGGCAGACACTGGATCCCCTTTGAATGACACCAGAAACTTAGCCAATTGTTGAAATCGAGAATTTTTTTCTTTATACCATGGTATCATTCCTGGTGAGGGCGGGATGCTACTCAGGGTCAGGGTCATACCGGCCTGGGCTACATGATCAGAGAGCTCTTCCATGTCTCTCTTCATGTAGTCCAGGGAAACCTTTTGTATTGTTCCAAAGGAAAGATAGAGACAAGCATGGGAGTTGATTGAAGAATTGGGAATACATTGGAATTGAACCAGAGTCTGCAGTTGGGAGATGGAGATGAACAGGAAGATCAGCAACACATAAATTCATTAATTAATATGAGACTGCAGAGCATCAATTGCATTTCTAAAATACAGCTTTATAAGAAAATATGGAAAGAGTAGACTTTTATTGAATTTGTTAACTTGTGGGGGATTGAAAGGCATTTGCTCACTTCATTTCATTACTGTTTGGAAGGACACTGAGGGAAGGGGAAGTAAAAGGGTAACTGTAATTAAAATAAATTCTGTTCTTAACATTATTTCTATGAAACTCTTCATGATATGAGTTGTATATTTTATAGTAAAACATTTTAGTTGTATTTGTATGTGATAAAGATGCTAAAGTAAATAGATGCCTTTTCTTTCTTGATTTCTTTCTTTTGTTTTTCTTTTTTTTAGTATTAAGAAATGTAGACATTACAATGCAAGAAGAGAAAAAGGCTAGACAAAAGCATATTTAAGTTAATAGGTTGTAATTTTGGGTTGTTGAGGTGGGGAATGGGATGCAAACACACACAGATCATAATATATGTAGAGCTGTTATGTTTTCTCTTACTTTTGCATAGGTGAATACCTGGATGAAGACCCTTGGTTTAATCTAATAACAATTTTTATGTGGTAAATAAGAGAAAACTGAATATAATGAAATGTTTTCCTTTAGCAATACATGTTTCAGGTTGTCTTTAGAAGCCTGAAGCTGAAGACTACATTTTTTTCTTACATTTACATGAATACAAGCTGACTACACTGCAATAATAAACAGCCAGAATACTGTTTCTTCAAAGCTAGAAGGTTCATATGTTCATAGGTAGGTACTAGGCTATTGGCCCTGGGGCCTATATAAGCCCAGACAAAAAGGTTCCCTGGCTTTTGCCACCCAAGAAAGTTATTTTCCTGTGCCCCTGTCAAACAGTGCCACAGAAGTGATCCCCAGGGTGAATTTTCTATTTCCCATCCAGTCATCAAGATTTTTCTTAAAGAGGGCCAATGAGGAGCTTTGCTTGACATGAATGGGTAGTTTGTTCCAGAGTATGGGAAGTCTCTGGGACAGGAATCTATCCCTCCAGCATGTTCTGTTTATTGTGATGACAAGGTTTAGGTCCCTGGAGCATGTGGTTCGGAGAGATTGGGATTTCCTTAAGTGTAGCATGTCCAACAGCTCTGGGTTTGGCATAGCTTTGTATGTTAAGCAGAGATCACCTCTGAGTAGGTGATATGCGATGGAGTAGAGCTGGAGTGTTTTTAAACGGTCTGCATATGGCATCTGTTTGAGGCTGGTAATCCTCTTAGTGAGGTATTTTTGTGACCTTTCCAATTGTTGTAGGTGTCTTGTGAGATACATGCCAAATGGGGCATTGCACTCTATAATGGGTCTGATAAGGGATGAGTAGAGAGGAACAATGACCTCCTTTTTTCTAGAGGAGAACCCTTTTGTGATGAGGTGTAGAAGGCAATGTGGTTATCAAAGGAGATACTACTGTCCACCTGTGTCCCGAGGGCTCTTATCACACTTTCAGTGTTTAGTGAGCTACTGGCTATGTGGTAGTTCATGGGTACCGAGATTTTCCCAAAGGGGATGACAACGTACTTCTTTGGATTGAGCTTGAGGCCATGACTTTGACACCTGTCTCTGTGAGGCCCTATTATGGAATGTCTGCATCATTAGGTGATTCTATTATGGGTCCCAGTTTACAGTCATCTGTGAACTTTGTTAGCCAAAGACCTTCTGTGTTGACCTGCACTTCAGAGAAGTAGATGCTGAACAGGAGAGGACCCAGGACTGAACCCTGTGGCACTCCACTCATCACTGATCTGAAGTCAGACTTGGAGTCGGCTACTTTTATTGTGTGGGTTCTGTCAGTGAGCCAGTTGGCCACCCATCTTTTGACATAGGGATTTATGCCCAGTTTAGTGAGTTTATCTATAATTCCAGAGTGGGGGATGGTATCAAAAGCCTTGGTGAGGTCAAGATAGGCTGTGTGCACTACCTTGCCCTCGTCTACTGCTCTAGTGACTGTTTCAAAGAAGTCAATCAGGTTTAGTAGATATGATCTACCTTTTACAAACCCAAACTGAGTGGGGTCCAGGGTTTGGAGGTTACCTATGTCTTTGTTTATAAGCTCCAAGATGATGCGTTCCATGGCCTTGCAGACCAGGCTCATCAGGCTAATGGGGCAGTAGTTTCCAGGGTCTGTGGTGGCACCCCCTTTCTGGAATGGGATAACAGTCACTGTGCACCATTCAGTAGGCACATAGCCTGAGGTGAGGCTATGATTGAACATGGTACTTAGGTGGGGTGCCAGTTTGTTCTCTAGTTCATGCAGTATGCAGCCTGGGATGTTGTCTGATCCCATGGATGCTGTGTTCTTGGCTTTGGAGAGTGCGTTCTTTACTTGTTCATCTGTGATTACAGGGGCTTTGGATTCTTCTGGTATTAAGATGGGCCCTTTGGAGGGTGAGAGGGGGCATAAAGTTAGCACTGACCCTATCTGCCAGGATGTTGGCAATATCGGTTGGTTCTGTATATTTAGTGCCATTATGCTGTAGCTCAGAGCAGATCTGAGTGTTGCCATTGAGATTCTTGACATACCTATAAAATGCTTTGTAGTTGTCTTTGGAATCAGTGGCAATTTTATTTTCATAACTGGCTTTGGAGGATTTTATGAGGGATCTCATCTTCTTGCTGAGGCTGACCAGGGAGTTCCTTCAATCTTGGGATTTTACTCTATTTTGCAACAGCTTCTTCCTTCTGTTGTAGAGTTTGTTTATGGCAGGGGGCCACCAGATTGGCTTCCTTTTTTTGGAGGATGGCGTCTTGATTCTATTGGTGATGGCACGATCCATGCACTCGTGTATGTGCTTATACAGTGCATTTGTGTAAGATTCAGCAGTCGTACCTTTATTTTTCATCTGCATGGGTGTCATGAAGTTTGCCACTTCTGTCTTAAGAAGCATGAAGTTGGCTTTGGAGTAGTTTTTGACTGTGGTTTCCTTAATGGGGGGTGGGTGGGGGTGGGATATGGATGTCTAGGGTGATTAGCTTGTGGTCAGATCTGACCAGCGAGGAGTTGACCTCTGGCATGGAACACCGGTTACCCATATTGGTAATAACCAGGTCCAGGATATTGCTGCCCCTGATGGGGGTGTGGACAAGCTGATCCAATGTGTTGGAATTTATGAATTCCAGAAAACATTGAGCGAATGAGTTGGTACATGAGTAGTTTTCCCAGTTGATGGTGTTGTTAAAATCGCCCATAATTAAGGTATTGGGTTGTACCTTAATATTTTCCAGTATTTTAAGAAATGAAGAGCAGGAATCCTGGGACATGGTGGGGGATCTGTAACAAGCTACAATCTGGATTGCAGTCTTGCCCAGTGTTAGTTGCACTTGGATAATTTCAGATGCATTATGTTGAGCAACTAGCCTGGAGGTGTGAATAGCCTTAATAAATATGGACACACCTCCAACTTTAGTGTTTTGGTCCAGGTTAGGTGGCTGAAAGGTGTGGTATGAATTATAGCCTGGTAATGCAGGGGTGCTCGCTGGAGCCTTGAACCAGGTCTCTGTCACTGCACAGATGACAATGATCTCCATTTTAAGGAGTGCCTCAAGTGAGTGCATTTAGACTTCTAGCATTAAGTAGCATTACCCTCTGAGATTGCTTGCTTGTACCTGTTATGGTGGTGAATTTAGCATTTGAACCTTGCCTAAAAAAGGCACTATAGGGATGGCAAGAGCCTTATCCAGTATCCGGAATCCCGGGGGGGTGACAGGTGCAGGCCATCTCTGGCAAAGCATTGTGGTCTGTCGACCATGTCATCCCAGACAGACAAATAATGGATCCCCTTAGAATGACACCAGAAGCTTAGCCAATTGTTGAAGTCAATCATTTTGTCCTTGTACTGTGGTATCATTCTGGGTGATGGCAAGATGCTACTATGGGCTAGGATCATACCTGCCTGGGTTACAAGATCCGAGAGCTCCTCCATGTCTCTTTTCATGTAGTCCAGGGAGGTACGTCTCAGGTCATTCACACCAACATGAATAATGACATAGTCATATTTGTACTTGTTGTGGAGTGACCTGAGTGCATGCATTTTGTGGTGGATCCTGGCACCCAACAGGCAGCTGACAGTGACTTTCTCCTTGTTTAGCCTGGTTAGTGGGACATCAGTGTGCCTGACTATAGAGTCACCTATGACTAGTGTGTTGGGTATGTTGTTTTGCTTTATGGGCTGAGGTTGAGTGGCACACTGATTTTGTGGTCTATGTGTCATTTGGGTAGTGTTGGGGGGGGGTAGTGGTTGTCTGCATTTCAGCTTGGAAGGTCTCTGTTGCTTGGGCAGATTTATATTGAGAGCCTCTGTGAATGTGGGTGTGTGCTGTGTGTTTCTATGTGTGGGTTTTGAAGGACTATGTGTTGAGTGTGGTGTGGTGCAGGTGTTAACCTTCTCCTCTTGACTGTCTAGTCCAGTCTTGGCTGGAGAGAGAGCTTGGCTTCTAGTTTGGCTATATAAGTGCATCTCTCACAGGTTGTAGTGTTGGGTGGTAGGAGGAGAGGGTTGTCAGTGTACATAAGGCAATTGCTACATTGCCCCAAGATGCCCAGATTCATCAGGTGGACAGGATAAAACACCAGGAGCTGACCTATGGACATGCCTGGATAGGTGCTTATTAATTTAAGTACTAAGAACTGTTTTCCTCTTGACAAGTGAGGAAAGTCGAGTGCTGTAGAAATTTGTAGTTTATTTAGTGCTTACAATGAGTTCTGAGCAAGTGCTGAGCACAAGGAAACAGTTTTGAGTGCTGAAACTAAAAAAACTGGCTAGTTCTAGCTAAAAATAGCTAGTTTTAGCACCAATCCCAAGAACAGAAGCAAACCACTTCATTATTTGAAGATGCACATAACTGTGTGTGTTTGTATTAAGTTAACAGATTATGGGGAGTATTCAGTAGGGGGTACTTTTTTCAGGGTTTTCATTAAAACAAAAAGTCTTGTGAAATGTGAAATAGGTTCTAATATTGATGACAAGAAAAAAATGTATAAAGGATCAACCTGTCAAAGATTAGTGAGTGTATGTATCTGAAATATACATAAAAAACTATCATATATTACTAGGTGGGAATAATTACTTCTTATCATAATGGCAACACTTTCCATATTTGTGAATGGTCTCACAGATATAGACAAAAAGGAGAGAATGTTTATTTTATTAGGAGATGCAGAGTGCAAATAACAATGCATCAGGAGATACATTTGGAAAGAACTGGGCATGTGAATTTGATAAATAAAGGATTTCAGGTTAGGAGAAAGGAAAAGAGGATTACTTATAGTAATTGCTAGAGGAGCTCCAATAGTGATAGAAGAGGAAAAAAGATAATAATGGCAGATTTGTGATAGTAAGGGGCTACTGGCAAGGGATGAGGATTATGCTGGCACATATTTATATTCCACCTAAAACTGCAATTATGGAGCTTAAAAATGTTTGGAGAAGTAATTAGCTTTCAGCAGGGAATATTACTTATAAGTGGGGATTGGAATTTGACTTGCAAACATGAGGATGTATCTTGGTACCTAGAAAGGAACATATAACAAAAGAAGGTAGATTTCTGAGGAAATTTATGAAAATATTTGGTATGGAAGATGTGAATTCAGCAATAGGAACTTGGAGAGAATTTACATATTATTATTCAAGGTACAATAACTGGGCTAGACTAGACAGAAATTATATTTCACAGGAGCAAGTGTATTTGAGAATTTTGACACCCATCTAATAACTATTTCAGATCATGTGCCAGTAATTACTAAAATAAAAATGCAGGGTAATGAAATAAAGATGAGATACTGGTGCTTCCTCAGCTACATGTTAAAATGACATGAATTTAGTGAATGGGAAAATTATTTGGGGGTTACTAGGGAAGACAGAAAGTACTCTGGAAGTTATAGCTAGTGAGTGGGATGAAATGAAAATATAATTTAAAATAGGGTAGAAGTAAATGAAAAAGAGATATGGCTAAGAAGTAACAAGTATTATTTAGAGGGGTGAACAAAGGTTAGAACAAGCACAATTGCAGAGTGCTAAAGAGAAAATAAGAGAGTACCTGGATAATATGCATGAGCTTAAAAAGATTGCTGTGAAGCAATTGTTTTTTGATAATAACTCCAGAGCACAAAAACTTTTGGCACAATGACTTAGGCAACAGAAAGAAAGCATTGTTGCTAAACCTAGGGAGCCTATAGAAAGAGAAATAACCAGAGATCCTGTATAGGTATATAGAGATACTTTGGAAACTTTATGAAACATTGTATAAAGCAAATAAGTAGGGAAAACAAGAAAAAGCACAAATGGAAATATTTATGGAAGCCTTAAATATGCCAAGGTTAGAGATAAATGAAGCTCAACAATTAACAGTTAAGGTAGGAGGAGATGGATAAAATTGTGATGTGCAACTGATCTACAGGAAAGTCTTTAGGAATAGATTCCATTCCAGTGGAAGTTTGGAAGCTAGAAGAAAAGAAAGTGATAAAGATCTAGAATGTTTTGCTTAACAGTATTTTAAAAGGGGGGGCACCAACATTCTGGCAAAAAGCCGTGATGGTTGTAATACCTAAAGATGGTAAAGACCCATCAGATCCATATTTATATAGGCATATTTCAATTTTAAACCATTATTGTAAAGTGTTTAATTCTACAATGGCTAAAACAATGGTAAAAGTGTTGCAAAAAAAAAAAAAAAAAAATATATATATATATATATATGTATATATATATATATATATATATATATATATATATATATATATATGTGTGTATATAGATCAGTGTAGTTTTGTGGAGGAGAGGCAAATATTTGACAGTATTAATGGAACAATTATGATTCAATTGGAAGCAGAATGTAATAAAATACTATTGTTGTTGGTGGGTCTTAATGCAAAGATAACATTTGACAGATTAAGTTGGGATTTTATGAGTAGGGCAATGGAAACATTTGCCTTTCCTGATACAATAGTAAGATTAATTAGGAGGATATGTGTGGGATCTGAGGTAAACATCAAAGTGGGAGGGATCCACTCCAATATGCTGTGTCTAAACAGAAGAGGCAGTTAGGCATGTTCTCTTCCCCCTTTATTATTTGTGTTATATTTAGAACCACTGGCAAAGAAAATAAGGGACTCAGAAATTTAAGGATATAATTGGTAGGGTATTCAAGAAAAGTTGGTTTTATTTGCAGACGATATTACTTTCTACCTGATAAAACCAGAAAATTACCTCTCACGGTCATGGAACATTCTGAGAAAGTTCCATTTTTTCAGGATATAAAATGAATGAAGATAAAATTGAAGGATACAACTGTTTATGATGTACCCACACATGAAATCGTTCAGCAATACCCATTTATTTTTTATTTTATTTTTATTTTACATTTGTTAACCGGGATAGTCCGACTGGATATATGTCCATTTTCAGCAGAGGCCCGGGGAGTAAAGCTCCCAAAGTAAAAAAAGATCATTACATATCTCAAAAACTTCATTACATGTCACATATCTCGAACAGTGTAATGGAATATTTGGTGAAGAAACATTTAGACAGTAATAGTATATTTACAAAAGAATATCAAGACAATCCATCCACATAACATCTATACAAAATCTAGAGAAAGAATTAGCCAGGCTTGATACAGTAGCAAGTCTGATTTGACCCCAGGTGTAGTTTGAGTTTAGCTTTGAACTGACCTAGAGAAGAGAGTGAGGTAATCTCAGGAGGTAGTAGGTTCCATTTTCTGCCTGCAGAGTTAGTAAAGAGAGAGTCACCGGCTAAGTTATTAGATTTACAAGTCTGGATAAGGAGTCTACTGGAAGAACGCAGTGATCTAGGGTTGTTATAAATAGTAACCAGGTTTTTGAGTGCAGGGGTGTTTTCAGGATTGTATAAAATTTTGTGTGTCATAACTAATTGGTTATACAGTATTAGACTAGGTAGTTGGAGCCATCCAAGCCGAGATAGGTTAATGCAGTGATGTGTCCTGAAAGGAAATCCAGTAGCAAACCTGGCGATGTGATTGTAACAGATTGTGATTTTATTCAGGACAGTCTTACTAGTATTGTGGAGAAGAGGGGATGCGTACAGGAGAGTAGAGAGAAGATAAGATCGAGCAATGGCAACTTTAGCTGGGGGAGTCAGAAAGCTTTTATTCTATACAATGAACCTAGTTTTTTATTGATGGTTTTGATCAATTGATTGACATGTAGGTCAAATTTTAAATTATTATCGATGGTGACACCTAGTAGTTTTGTGGAATGGTCTGGCAAAATTATTGTGCCATCCTTTGCTTTGATTGTAAAGTTAATGCCGCTAGACCTTTGTGTTGGAAGGAATAACAGCATTTTAGTCTTTTTGGGATTCAGTATCAGGCGACGATTTGAGAGCCAGTTTTCTATTGTGTTAAAGGTAGACTGGGTAGTTAACTGTAACTCTGTAGGAGATGTTCCTGAGCAAATTAATGTGGAATCATCTGCATATTGGATACAGCTGACTTTAGGAATGACAGTGTTCAAGTCATTGATGAAGATAGAGAATAACAATGGGCCTAATATAGATCCTTGTGGTACACCCAGGGTGTTAGGTAGCAGGGTGGAGAATTTGGTCTGCCATAGCACGGCCTGTTTTCTACCACTTAGGTATGAATTAAACCATTGTAGGGCTTTAGGATCTAGACAAAGTGATTGTCCCATATTTATGGAAACATGATAAAATGAAGTATTTAGAAGTATGTATTAAGAAGGATACTGTTATGGCAGCTAAGGATATGCGAGAAGAGACTGAAGAAAAGATGATACAAAAACTCAGAAACTGGAAGTTCTTGCCTAGGGAGTATGGATAGCAAGATATATGCAGAACAAATGTTTTTAATCCTTTTAGTTTTATACATAGGTCAGACATATTTTTATGAATCAGATGCAAAGTTGTGAATAGTAATTAATAAAGAGTTGAATGATTTTATCTGAGAGGGGAAGAGGGCAAGAGTCAAGCTGATAAGTTGATCCTTCCAACAGAACAAGGACATTTAGGATTACCTGATTTGAAGGGATATTTTAGAGCTACACAGTTAAGGCTCGTATATATACCACAAGCAGAAAGCTACAATTAAAAGTAGAAATGGATGATGATGAAGCAGGGGGTGAATTCAAGAAATAAGGAAATGGTGGGAATTTGGATGTAGATCCTTAAAGAGAGTAACAACATTCATACAGAACAGGGACAGAGCAAAAAATGAGGCAACATTCAAAGACATTTTGCAAAGTTAGGAACATATGAGAGATGTTTATGAAATATTATATTCATAAAGTAGCAGAAAGTATACTAAGAACTTAATCAACACAGGAATGGAGTAACGAAATTATTCCTATAGGAATGAATGCCAATAGGGGTACAGGGAATAGACAAGAGGGGGCGGGAATTTACTGGTGGAAGCTGACAAAGGAACCAAGGCATTGTGAATAAATAATTAGAGAGGGAAAAGTAACAGAATGAAAAGAGTCCAAGAAGACATTTGGACTGCAGGTTAGAAATTGCCCTCCCTATCAGGGATTGATATCAGAGTATAGGCAAAGAGAAAGGAATTGGAGAATTTGAAATGAAAGACCTGCATTGGTTAAGTTTTTAGTTGAATCTAGAACAGAAGCTGCTGTTAAAATGGATAATTATTGGGGCATATAAAGTATTGCATGATTACTATAGGCTTCAATCAGAGGAGGTCAGAAAAGATTGGGAAGAGAGACTGGATAAGTAATTCAGAAAGAAACAATTGGGTGACATATGTATGGCTCCCAAATATGCAACAAAGTCTAGTAGATTTAAAACTTTTGCCTGGAAGTGTTTGCATAGGTACTTTTATATCCTAAGCAGACTCCAAAGAAGTTTTCCTCAGGTAGATGACAAATGTTGGTGGTATAATGAGGAAGAAAGAGGTACCTGGGAGCATATGGAGAATATGTTTTCAGAGTGTAATGAGTTGACAGACTTTAAAAATTCCCTACAGAGTACTCTGTCCAGAAATACTGGGTGAGCAAATGAGATCACCTAAGGAAATTATTTGAACTAAGATACAGGATCTGAATTGTGTGGACATAGTAAGGCCTTGTTAAGTTTGTTTCTGGAGGCTGCCAAAAAAATCAGTTACTAGAAAATGGAAATCAAAGTTTAAAGCAGCCATACCTGAAGTAGTGACTATTGTAAGACAGACAGAAGAACAGGAAGTGGGATCTTTAGAAAAGGATAGGAGGAAATTACAAGCAAAAATGAAATTGTGGGAACAATGCACGCATAAAAATTGTTTTGTAGGAGGAATAAGGTTTAAGAGAAGGCAGGAATCTAACACTTTATATAATACTGGATTGACTATATTGTGTAGAACAATATATGTGAAGTATAATGTTTGTAAATGTTAAGTTGTTAATATGGCTTGATTACTTTATATAAATGTAAGTTTGTGTCACACGTGATAATTCAATAAAGGTGTTTTAAAAAACAATTGTTGAAAAAGTGAAAAATAATTAGTGGACAAAGGGCCAAAATCAGGGACATTTTTTAAAATATTACTCTAATTCACTTAAAAAGTTAATAATACAACAGGTTTTGCATTAACATACATTTTCTGGAGAATAAGAAGTATGAAACTCTAATGTCTGGAATTGCTGACTGACTGTAATAGTCACTGATTTACCAAAAAACAAACATTTTATAAGGGACAGAGCAGAAAATAAGGCAAAAATCAAAAACATTGTGCAAAGTTAGGAACATGTGAGGGATGTTGTTTCACAGCCAGCAGAAGTGGCTGGAAAAGGATTTGAGGTTTATGCTGTCAAAAAAGGTGAGATGCAGCTCAAGACATACTAGACTTATACATATTAGTAAGTGAAATTAATTTAATTTAAAATGAATGTTCCAAAATACATATTGAGTTTTTAAAATAAAATAATACTTCATTCCTATTTTATATATAATTAAGACAGGAATATAGCAATCTCACTCATGCTCCAGGGATCAAAACCTTGTCATCACAATAAACAAAACATGCTGGAGGGATAGGTTCCTGACCCAGAGACTCCCCATACTCTGAAATAAACTGCCCATACATGTCAAGCAGAGCGCCTCTTTGACCCTCTTCAAAAGGAATCTTGATGATTGTATGGGGGATAGGAAATTCACCCCTGGGATCACGTCAGTCGCCCTGCTAGACAGGGGTCCAGGGAAGTAAATAGTGTGGGAAGACATAGCTAGGGAATTGTTATGGCTAGGCTTGTATAGGCCCTAGGGCCGATAGCCTAGTACCAACCTATGAACCTATGTTGTGTGACATGTCTTTCTTTTTAAGAAACTTTAATATTACAAGTTTAACAACTGCAGGAAATGGGAGTATTTAACACTAAAAGAATAACTGCTGAATGGAAGGTCACTCTATGTTATGTACTCTTGTTATGCAAAGTTCAGATATATTATTTTTAATTTTTGACGGATGGGTCTATTTCTAAGAAGATATAGGAATATTTATACTTGAATTGTTTCTATTGTCCTTTCTATTATGGTATACTCAAAGTGCATAAGAATAATTATTAGATCTCCCTTCAGACCTATTGTATCAGGCTGAGTATACTTTGTTGAAGCCGCAGCAACTTATGTGCACTCAGTTCTAAAATTAGTTAATGAAATATGGCTATTTAAAATACATATTACTCTTTTGGGATGTGTGGCTGCATCCTGTATAAAATATATTCTGACTTTTGTTACTGCAGCACTTTGTAATAACAATAAACATGATGGTGAGTTACTAGGAGTGAGGTGTCTGTTGGACACATACTTTTTTCTAAACATAAAGAAGGAAACAGTTGTAATACATAGATTATTCTAATTCATACACTGTCTTATTTTAACAAAATATATTTTTGCATCTTGTTAGCAAGCAGATAGTGCCATTTATGGCTCCATCATATGTAGGCTGCTATTTAGCATTCAGATTTTTTTTTCATTTTTGTTCTGCTGAGTCATCATTTATAGAAGCATCATACTGCTATCTTTGGAGGTACATAGATGATGGGTTTATTGGGAAGTGAACAAAGTCTGCAAGATTGTAATTTGATAATGCCTCCTTTGCCCTGCCTTAGCTAAGCTATTGATTTGTTATAATGAAAAAAATATCTCAATAACATTTTCCATTATGCACATACATTAAGCTCCATCATAACTCTTTTCTTTACTCTCACACATTACAACATACTCACATATTTTAAAATTCTTACTTGCCTAAATAGAACTAACCTATTTATTTTAATCATCTACTTGAAAATTATTTCATATGTCATGTTCCCAAATACATTATTAATTTTTATTAAGTTTACTTCTTCTGTCTCAGATATATGATCCAGTGTCTAAGACTTTCATTTCCTTTACTATACAATAAGGGAACTTACTCAATAGAGGAAGAATGCCCTCCACAGCTTGAACAACTAAATCAGATATCTTGTTAAGTCCTCTAATGCTAGCTATGAGTCTAAATTAGCAGCCCTAGCTAAAGATAATCATAAGGCATTTTTTAGCCACATCCAATATCTAAAAGGGAATATCCAGCTGTGTGCTGAACTTATAGTCGACAGTACCACTCACACTGAACCTGAGGAAACTGCCAACCTGTTAGCCAATAGATGTGGCAATAACTTCACCTCCTCCCCCCGTCCCCACTAGACATACCCTAAAGCATTCCTGACACCACTCATCTACCGAGTATCTCCAACGAACAGGTCATACAAGCACTCTCTAAGGCCAAAAATACAGCCTCTGTGAGACCAGATAACATCCCAGGCTGCTTACTAAACAATCTAAAACAAGACCTAGTGGAACCACTCAGCACTCTCTTTAACCACAGCTTGAGAACTGGCTTTGTCATGGCAGAATGAAGAGCAGCAACAGTAATTCCCTTGCACAAAGGGGGTCCATCAACTGACCCTGGGAACTATCAACCCATAAGCCTAACCAGGCTTATCTGCAAGGTCACGGAAAACATCATCATGGACCTTATCTATAAAGATATAGGCAACTTTCAAACCCTTTACCTGACCCAGTTTGGTTTTGTGAAGGGTAGATTTTGCTTATTAAACCTCATGGACTTCTTTGTGAATGTCACCAAAGCCCTGGATGAGGGCAAAACAGTACATACTGCCTATCTGATTTAGCCAAGACCTTTGACACAATCCCCCATTCAGGTATCATAGAGAAACTCTCCCCATTGGGGATTAAGCCACACATTACTAGATGGGTAGCAAACTGGCTCACCGACAGAAAGCACACTGTCAAAGTTGGGGAATCCACTTCTACCAGTAGACTAGTTATCAGTGGGGTACCACAAGGATCTCTGCTAAGCTCTCTGCTGTTTGGAATCTATTTCTCTGAAGTCCAGGTGAAAGTAGGTGGCACTGGCTTACCAAATTTGCAGATGACTCTAAACTGGGTACAATCGCAGAGTCTCCCAACGATGTTAACATATTACATAAAGGGTTGACACAGACAAATGATTTGTGCCAAACTCACGGACTAAAACTTAACACAAAAAAATGCCTCATTATCCCCTTTGGCAAAGAAATAGCCCCTGCTAATTATGATATAGATAGCATCCCTCTAAGCTCAAACTCAGTGGAAGGGAGACTTGGGAACACAGGTTGATAGCAATCTAAACTTCGATCACCATGTATCTGTAGTGGTAAGAAAAGCATTCTACAATGCACATCTCATAATTAAGGGCATTACATCCAAGACCAGGGAGGTTATAGCTCCATTGTACTCGACCCTTATCAGACAACTAATTGAGTACAATGCTCCCTTCTGTATGTACCACATCAGAAACGTGCAGCAACTGGAGAGACCACAGAGGGTTCTAACCAAGAGAATGCAGGGCCTCCAAAACATGACATACATGGAAAGACTGAAAGTCCTGTTACTGTACTCTGTATCATACAGGCTACTGAGAGGGGACTTGTGCCTGGCCTACAGAGCAGTCTTGGACCCTGCTGTAATGGAAATGCAGAACATCTGCAAATCAAATGGGACAAGAATAACTTGCTCCATGGATCTCAACTTCTGTTGTGACATTAACAGAACATGCCAGAGGGGCAGATATATCTCCCAGTGATTGCCACTTCTCTGGAATAAGCTCCCACGCCATGTGAAGCAGAGCTCCTCAATGACCCTAGTCAAGACCAACCTTGACAAATGGATGGCTGACCATAAATTCACCCTGGGGCTGGCACCTATGTCCCTCATGGACAGAGGCAGTCGGTGTGGATCACAGAATCACTCTGTTAACAACGACCATCTAACTATTTTTTTAAAACACCTTTATTGAATTATCACTTGTGACACAGGCAAATATACATTTATATAAAAGTAATCAAACTGTATTTACAAGTTCACATTTACAATCATTATACTTCACATAATTTGCTACATATCATATAACCTAAGTGACATTGCATGAATTATTCAATTCCTGCCCTCTTTTTTTTTAGACAAGAAACATCTTTATTAAACCATCACTTATGACAAAGACAATCACACATTTATATAAATGAAAACAAACCACACTGACACAATCCTAGTTGCAAGCATTTTACATCACAAACCATAGTGACACACTCCCATTTGCAAACATTATACATCACTTATAATCTATCTAATCTTTTTCAAACATTACATAGCCCATTTAAGTCCTGCCTTCTTTTAAACCTCATTCCTCCCCTGTATGCATTGTTCCCACAATTCCCATTTTTCCTATGTAGTTTGCTCCTACACTTTTCTAAAGATCTCAGTTCTAGTTGTTTTATCTCTGTTACTATATTCACTACTTCTAGTTTAGTTGGTTTAGATTTTGATTTCCATTTTCTAGTAATTGCTTTTTTTGGCAGCCACCATAATTAGACACAGCAAGGCCTTACCAAGCCTAGGCAATTCTGATTCTGTATCATAGCTCAGAAAAATCATCTCCCTTGCCAGACCAATCTGCCCACCCAGCATCTCCAACATTGCATCCTGCAGGGAATCCTTAAAGTCCACCAATTCCCTGCACTCTCAGAAAATATGTTCCCAATTATCTCTTTCTTCCCTGTCATACCTTCAACATTTGCTGTCTGCTTGAGCAAAAATTCTCTGGAGTCTACTTGGGGTATAGAAATATAAAAATCCTAACTCTTCTAGATTTTGTTGCATATTTGGGAGACATACATATATTCTCCCATTGTTTCTTTGTGAATTGCTTATCCAGTTTCTCTTCGAAAAATCCTTTCTAACCTTCTTTTATTGATGCAATATTTTATATGCTCTACTAATTATGCCTTTTTTAATGGCAGCTTCTTTTCTAGATTCTACTAAAAACTCTACCAGTGCTGGTCTTTCCCTTAGAACCCGCATATTTGTTTCTCTTTGCCTATACTCTGATATCAGTCCCTGATAGGGAAGGCAATCTCTAACCTGCAGTCCAAATATATTGTTGGCATCTTCCCATTCTATCATCTTTCCCTTTCTAGTTATTTGCTCCCAGTACCTTGATTCCTTTGCCAGTTTTCTCCAATAAATTCCAGCCTCCTCTTGCCTATTGTCTATATCCCTAATTGTAGTCATGCCTATCGGCAGAATCTCCTTTCTCCATTCCTGTCTTGGCTTAGTTCTTAGAATACTTTCTGCTACTTTATGGATATAATATTCTGTATGTTTATTGTTATACTCCTTAAAGGCCTGTATCCAAAATTCCAGTCTCTCCTTGTTTCTTGAGCTTTCCTGCCTGTTTCATCATCATCCCTTTCTACTTTGAAATATAGTTTTCTTCTTGTGCTATATAGGAGTCTTAACTGTGTAGCTCTGAAGTCACCCCTCAAATTGGGTAAACCCAGTTCACCCTGTTCTACTGGAAGAATCAACTTATCCCACTTGACTCTTGCCACCCTCCCCTCCCAGATAAAGGCCTTAAGTTATTTATTAATTGCTATCCACAGATTCTCCTCTGGGTGATAAAAATATGCCTGACCTGTATATAAGACTAAAGGGACTAAAACATTGTAACTGCTTGTATCTTTTTATCCGTATCCATAAAACAAAGCTATCATTTTCTCAGTTTTTGTATTACCTTTTTAGTCTCTTCCCACATATCCTTAGCTGCCACACTAGAATCATTTTAATCCATACTCCTAAATACTTCATTTTATTGTGTACCCACAAATATGGATATTCCTGATCCAGTTCAAGTGTGGGTGCATAATTTACCAATACTGTTTTTGTTTTAGCTTCATTAATTTTGTATCCCAAAAAAGATCTGAAACTGTCTCAGAATGTTCCACAACACTGTAATGTCTCTTTCTGGTTTTGGCAGGTATAAAATAATATCATCTGCAAAAAATCCAGATTTTCTTGACTACCATACCAATTATATCCTTGAATTTCTGAGTCCCTTATTTTCTTTGCCAATGGTTCTAAATATAATGCAATAATAAATGGTGAAAGAGCTCACCAGTGCCTGGTTCCTCTGCTCAAGCAGAAATTATCAGAGAGGACCCCACCCACTTTAATTTTCACCTCTGATCCCTCATATATCCTCCTAATCAACCTTATATTTTTTTTCCGGAAATGCAAATACTTCCATTGCCCTGCTCATAGAGTCCCAGCTTACTCTGTCAGATGCTTTCTCTGCATCAAGACCCACCAGCATCAATGGTATTTTCTTACATTCTACTTCCCTCTGGATCATCAGTGTTCTGTTAATGTTGTCAAATGTTTGCCTCCCCTACACATTGCTGTACTTTTACATAAAAAAATTCCAGGATCATTCATCTCTTGCTAGAAGGTGTTTACCTGGTCTGTGTGAGTTGGGAAGCACTGCAGAAAACACAAAATGTGGTTGTTTATTGCTTAGAGGATATAGGAGTCAATGTTCAGTCTTTTTTTTTCTTTGCTATAAATCAGGCAAATTTGCATAGGGTTGGCTATCAGGCAGCAGTGGTTAGCAATACCCTGTATAGTAGCAAATGCCTAGATAGTAAAATTTCCCTGCAAAGTTGGAATTAGAGTCAAAACCTGTTAAACAGTGTGACGTTGTGTGGAAATAAGCTTACAGCAACTAGCTTGCATATTGAGTAGCACTAGCATATCCTAGCATTGTATATAATCTTGCCCTGAACCTCAGAAATTACCCTGGGAAGCCCCTGTTAAAAAACAATCCTCAGTCCCAAGCAGTCTTCACTATTACAGTATCAGACAGGGCAGATACGCAATTTCTAAATGTCTCTGTGGCCAGATTGGTAGATTTGGCCATCCTAAGGAAATGTAGCAATTGTCTCATGTTCTCAGACAATCAGTTAATTATTAAAGAAAATAACATGGTATGAGGGAGACGTAAATACACAATTTTCTTGGAGACAAAAATCTTGTATACAATTGAAGTTGTCAGGAATACCGACACTACATCCCTCACACACACCAATCACCACGTACACAGATTGTCTTATGCTGATGTGCTTAAAAGAAACCTTCCCAAATCTCAAAGACCTCCAATGCCACATAATGGCAACACTGCTCCTCAGTAATCACTGAAGAGCACACTAAAAGCAACACCAAACATCTCATATAAACATACGCCCAATGGTCCCCAAAGACCAAAGCCCATAAAGCAAACATATACTTTACCTAATATTTTTGTTATTGAGGGCTCCATTGTGTAGCACACAGGTGCCCAAGATTAGTTGTCTGTCTGAGGCCAGGATCTGCAATATCACACACACACTCAAGTTACTGCACCCCAGGAACCAATATGATGCTGTCATAGTCCATGTCAGTGTAAACAAACTGAGACATATTACACTTGACTATATGAAAAGCAACATACTGGATCTCTCAGAATATGTGTCACAGATAGGTATGAGGCTTGCATTAAGCAGCATTCTATATTCACCAAGGATGATGCCAAAGTACGAATATAACATTTTTCATTTTAATAACTGGCTTAGTTTCTTGTGGTCTCCTGGGGGATCCAATGTCTGTCAGCATGGGACGACATGGTCAACAGACCACGTTGCTTTGCTAAGGATGATGCACCCATCCCCCCCAGGCTTTCAGATATTGGCTAAAGCTTTATTCAATCCCATTAAAGCAGTTTTAGGCAATGCCAAAAAGACAACACTACCAACATAGTGAAAAAGTCTACAAGCAACCTTAAGGTGTTACTGCTCAATGCTTGGAGCCTAAACAAAGAACTCTACACCCTTCAAGCCCTCTTGCTCTTCACTCTGGAGAATGTAAACATCTGTGCCATGATGAAACTTGGTTTAAAGTAGTAGAAAGTGCTCTGGAAGTGCAAGGCTACAGTGCCTTCCACACATTTAGACCAACAACAGGGCAGAGAGGGGCCAAAAAGGGAGGTGTCTCAATCTATGTTAGCAACAAACATTCCTCCAGATTGGCTAAACAGGATGATGCCATGGAGCGCATCCACATGCAAGTCACGATAAATAAGGACTCTCACCATATCATGGATAGCTACAAGTCACTATCTATGCTCTAGACTCACAACTCTTACCTAAACCTGCTTAAGGTGCTCAGCAAACAACCAAACACCCTATTCATGGGTGACTTTAACTTCCCCCTGTAGACTAGGAAATGTACACTGCCTCAAACTCACAGGCACAATGCTTCCTGGACTTTATTAACACCCACACCCTGGAAGAGATAGTGCATGCACTACCCAGAAGATCAAACATAATGGCTCTGGTACTCAGCAAATCGGAGAGAGTTGTCTGTCCACCCCCTCCCCCTGTGTCATGTCCTCACTTGTAAGGTCAGATCACAAAGCTGTCTCATTTGAAGTAAAAATCAACCCATAAATTTAAGCAAAACCAGTATAAGTTAGGAAATATTCATAGGCAAACTACATCCTATTAAGTGACAGTTTGTCAAACTTCAAGGCTTCCTCAAACCCAAGACCCCAGCTACCTATGCAGAATTATTCACAGAGTCCCTATACATACACGTGAATGGCTGCATACAGGCTGTTCTACCTACCAAAAATAAACCCAAAACAAACACTAAAAACAAACCCCACTGTCTGAATCTTCACCTAAACAGTGTATATAATAAAAGAAGAAAACTCATGGCCAAAATCAGGAAAAGCAATTCAGTTAAAAACAAGTGTTCTCTTATACAATTAAACAAGAAACTTGGAGGTCTTATTAAGTCCAAGAAGGTCAGCTATGAGGTCAGAATAGCCTTGAGGCTATGGACATCAGAAGGCCTTCTCCAACTATGTCCGGAACCTTAGGGGTAACACATAGCAGTGTGCTGAACTTGTGGTGAATGGTTCCACCTTCACTGTTCAGGCTGACATAGCAAATCTACTGGCTGATAAATTCAGTTCAAACTTCACCCCCCTTCCCCAGCTCCACCAGGTGAAATCCCCTCCGACTTACTTCCCTCAGCTATCAGGAGGGACCAGGTGCTGGCAGCACTCACTAAGGCCAAGAACACCACCTCCGTGGATCTTGACAACATCCCTGGTTGCCTCCCGAACAGTCTAAAATATGAACTATCAGGATAATTTGAGGCACTTTTCAAATAGAGCCTTGAAACAGGCTATGTTCCAAGTGAATGGAAGACCACAGCAGTCATTCACCTCCACAAGTGCTGACCATCAACTGACCCAGGGAACTGCAGACCCATCGGTCGAACAAGCCAAATATGCAAAGTCATGGAATGAATTATCATGGAAATGATAAATAAGGACATTGGCAACCTACAGACACTGGAACTGTCCCAATTTGGCTTTGTTAAGGGAAGGTCATGCCTATTAAACTTGATAGATTTCTTTCAGAGAGTCACTAAGACAATGGACAAGGGTAAAACAGTGTATACTGCTTATCTTGACCTGGATAAGGCATTCAGTACAATACCCCATTCAGGCATTGTTGACAAGCTCTCTGAGCTAGGAATAAATTATTTTATAACTTGCTAGATTGCTGGCTGACTCACAGACAAGACCCAAGAAGTCAGGATTGGTGAGACCACTTCCACCAAGAGACTGATCACCAGTGGAGTACTCCAGGGCTCTGTGCTGGTCTCATTCCTGTTTGGCATCTACTTCTTAGAAGTCAAGCAAATGTTCACGGCCTCTGGCTCACTAAGTTCACAGATGATTATAAAGTGGAAGCTATTATTGATTCTTTCCATGCAAAGACACCAACATCTTGCAGGTGGGTTTAACAGACAAATGACGGGTGCCAAAGCCATGGCTTAAAAATCAATGCTTAAAATGCATTATAATGCCCTTTGAGAAACTGTTAATCCAGGTTAATTACTCTATCAATAGAATGCCCCTAAAAGATGACACAGTAGGAAGGGATCTGGGAACATATGTAGACAGAAATCTGGGCTTTGACCAACATGTAGCTAAGATAATAAAAAAAATTGTTCAATGTTGTCTAACTTATAGGTAAGAGTATGGTATCCACGTCCAAGGAAGTTATAGTACCACTCTACTTGGCCCTTATCAGACCTATCATTCAATACAATGTCCCCTTTGGCATGTATCTAACCAGGCACTTGCAGCAGTTGGAATGTCCACAAAGGTTTCCTCACCAGGAGAATTCAGGGCATGAATACACTGTCCTACAATGATTGCCTAAAGGCTCTGTCTCTGCATTCAGTTTCCTACTGGCTGCTGAGAGGGGATCTTTGCCTGGCTTACAGGGCTTCCTCAGCCCCAGCCCCAGCCCCAATGGATCTGCTGCACATGTGGAAAACAAACATCACCAGAAACATGAGATTCAGGGATCTGAACTTTGCTTGTGACATAAACAGAATGTTCTGGAGAGACAGATATGTGTTCCAAAAGATCCATGCACTATGGAATAGGCTCCATATCCATGTAAAACAGAGTTCTTCACTGACCCTATTCAAACAAAACCTTGACAATTGAAAGGGAAATCATAAATTTACCCTAGGTCTAGCCCCCATGTCCCTTATGGACAGAGGCAGTCAATAAGAAAAATATTATCCTAACCCCCCTACAAATCCTTAGTTACCTCCCTACTAACATGCCTGCCACACATAGACACCTATGACACTTGGGACCAAAATGGTTTTGGGTGCGCTGCTAGGCATGTAAGAACCCTAGTAGTTGTTAGCCTAGTAACAACCTATGAACCTATGGATTATAGTCAGGGCTTCTTTCCTTCATGCAAACAGAAAAATAAAATATTCCATGCTGGATAAATGGTCCTTATATCAACAAAAAGTAAAATGTATGAAAAGAGAACACACAGGACCAAACATGGCAAGACCAAATACTTTAATAATAAGGTTAGTGCTTTCATGCCATATACGGCACTTCTTCAGACCATTAAAAATAAAAACTAATTCAATCACTTAAATACAATCATTAAAATCACATGATTAGAACAAACCAATTACAAAACTTCCTGCTAATATAGGTAAGACATAGCCTAAAAACTCATTCATGAAAATACAAAAGAACCCCTCCCCCACATAAAAATACAACAATAACTCATTCACTTAAACAAACTGTGAGCTTTCAAAAAGGGTCTCAAAGGAACTTTACTACTGAGGCCGGGATATTTGTCAGCCTGTAACCTAATAATCCACCGGATTTCATGTTGTTCTGTAATATTCCTTAAGTCTCCAAGGCACATGCTATCTTGCAAATATTCTAAAGCTTTAAATTTAAAAGAATGTGAAGTATCAGAATCAAGAACATGCTTACTGTGTGTGTTTCTGTCATCAAGCCTACGAATTGCTGCTGCATGTTCTCTTGTCCTGTCCCTTAAAGTCCTGTTTGTCTTCCCAATGTAAAAAGATGAACAGGAAACACAAGAAGCTAAATAAACTACATTCTTAGTGGAGCAATTTGCTCTCATCTTAAAATAAAAGCCCTTTCCGAAAACCAGATGCTTACGATAATTTGGTATCATCAATAAACATGCAGAAATTGCACTCCCCACAAGGAAATGTACCCCTGTCACATCTGCATTCATATCTCGATGACCCCCATAACATAATATCCTCTTAAGGGACTTTTTGTTCTTAAAAGAAAAATGTGGATGCTCACAAACTATCTGTTTAAACTTTTCATCAGAGAACAAGATGGGCTAATACTTCCTAACAACCTCACATATCATGTCCATGTTACTAGAGTAATGTAGAGCCAAATTAACATTCTGTCATGTATCCCCATAAGAATGGCTATTTATAAAAAAACCTAGTACTTTTATCCCGGCTTTAGAACCATTATTAGAGACATTTTGTTGCACTTGTGAAAATGACTTGTACATTGCTTTTAACAGTTGTTGTATTAGAAAAACGTTCCATATCTTGAGTTCTAAGGAATGTATACCTCTTAAAGAATTACAAGCTCATAAGAGTCTTTTTATTCACCCTGTAGATAAGGGTGGGGCAACAGTTGTTATGGATAGAAGATTTTATATAGATGCGATGATAGAAATGCTTTCTGACAGCACTGTTTATGTGGTTATTAATAAGAGTGATTTAGTTGTTTTTATCACCTTATTTTGTTCCATGCTGAATGACTGTTTATTAAGCAGGGTTATATCCCTTGATTTATTTAATTATTTCATTGTTGATTTTTCTGTAGTACCAATACTTCACGGTTTACCCTAAATACATAAAGACCCCTTAAGACCACCCATGTGACCAATGCTCTCAGGGTGTGGTTGGGTAATGAAACCTCTTTCAAATTTTGTTGAGAAGGAGACGAGACCATTAGTTGATTCTTTTCTGACCATTCTGAAAGACACAAAGCAATTCCTGGAGGACTTATACAACTGTGTTTGTCATTCTCCTTTGTTGGACCATTGTGTTATGGTCATGCTAGATGTGAAATCTTTATTCACTATGATTCCTAATGATCACTGTCTTGATTTAGTGAGGAGTTTTTAGTTCAAAACAGTTGTTTTGATTCTATCAAGATTAATTTCATTTGTTTATTGATAGAATTGATTGTAGAAAATAATGTGTTTTTGTTTGAAAGGCAATACTATTAGCAGAAACAGGGTGTAGCCATGGGCATGCCCTGTGCCAATAGTTATGCCAGTTTAGTGATGGCTCAATGGGAGAATACTCATGTTTTGAGTAATAATAAATACTCCCATTTTGTCAAGTTCTTCAGAAGATTCGTTGACGATCTTTTTATGTTATGGGCGAGTCCACCAGAGTCGATTGATTAGTTTGTCAATCATTTACATAGTACCACCACATTTCTCAGATTCACTTACAAACATTCATTCAGTATCATGGAATTTTTGAATGTCCAGGCACGAAGGTGTACTGATGGGACCTTCAGTATGAGGTTATATAGAAAAACTTGGGTGAATAACATCCTAAGAACAGATAATATGCACTTGACTCAGGTACTTCGGAATGTAAAATAAACAAGTAGCCCAGAACCACAAGCTTTGAGGCAAAGTTTAATTTTGTAAGTAAAACTTTCACTTTCACAGATGCTTCTTCAGGCAATACAAACCAGTTTCTTATATCACCTCCACGGAGTTGTGGAAGTATCACATTCAAAATCATGAACTTAAAAATGTGTACTATCAGTATTTTGAATATGTTTAAAAAGTACATTATTCTCAACTCCCCTCCTAATATCTGACAAATGATGACATATTCTGTCCTTCAGTTGCTGATTAGTCTTACCTACATAGTATGCAGGGTACTTACAGCACTGAGCCAAATATACTAAGTTCCTGGTTTCACAAGTGCCATATGCCCTCAAAGTAAAAGATGTATTATACAGTGGATGAGTAATAGCCTTATCAGTATAGATGAACCTACAAAAATTAAATCTATTACAAGTATATGTGCCCATTTTATTAGTAAATATTTTGTTAAACTTTATTTGCTCCCTGTAGCATAGCTTATTTTTAAGTTACCTAATCTTCTATACCCAAAGTATGGACCTCTTTCATATAAGTCTTTATGTTATGGGACATGTGATAAAATTGACCAATGCTTCCAAATTATATGCATGACGTTACCTGTATTACAAGTAAATGTAAACATACCATGACACGCATTATCTTTACTTACAGTAGAACCTGTATCTAATGCATTATTTTTGGGCACATACGCTTAGAAAAAGTAGGTTGAAATTGAATTTTCCTATTTTTTAAAAATAAACTCTTTCTCCCTGTTAAGTACATCATTATGATAACCTCTTTGATGGAAATCATGTAAACATATTATTTATTTGGTTATGAAGTTTATTTTCTTCTGTATTTAGTCTTAACAACCTAGCCATCTGATTTTTCGCTATATGTCTAAAAATGAAAGGGGGGATGAATACATTTCCTGACCTTATAAGTTAGTTTGTATCTCTCTTTTAACATCATTCATGAGAGTAATGTCCAAAAAAAAAATTAATCTGTCTATAACTTACATTTTTCTTAAAGGTTAAAAAACTAGTAGTAGTGTGTAAGTAAATAATAATGTCATTAAGATCTACCAATGAACCGTGCCAAATAAAAAACAAATTATCAACAAAACACTTGTAAAAAAACACATTGTTAGAATACTTATTAAACTTATTTGAATAATATAGTCATTCTCCCAGTGATTCAAAACAACATTAGCATATGTGTTCTTGTTTAAAATACTTGTCTTGAAAAATGAAAATATTATTGGACAAAACAACTTCCAAGCGCTTACAAATCAAGTCTATATCAAGATGTATTAAATTGGCTTGAGATGTTACATACGTCTTAACCATTTCAATGCTTTTATTATTAGGAATCGACGTGAACAAAGAGTCCACGTCCAAAGTAACAAAGTACCAATTTATTACATGATTATGCTCTTTCCACGTAAACAACTGCTCCAAGAAGTCATTTGTATCCTTAACAATAGTTGTAGAAGTTTCTAAAAGCTGCAGAAGTTCAAGCAGCGCTTGAAGAAACTGCAGCTACAACATTTACGTTTTGAAGTGTATATACAGGCTCACATTGTCCCTTGTAGGCTACGAATATTAAAGGTGTCCACATATCGGGACAAGTATTCCAAGCTGTTAAAGCAATGGCAGCAGATTAAGCTTTCTTGTTCTTCACAATATATGAAAATTATGAACAGAAGAAACTGTACAGAAAAAGAAGAAAATAAATGGATTTTACGTTTTAGGGCATATTATCCCACCTGGTTTGAATGAGTTTTTTAGTATTAAACCCTATTTAAAGGACCTGCATAATAGGGTAAAATAACCTTGTGTATGAAAAGATGCTGCTTTTCGATTTGGTGTCATATGATTTGTATACCATGTGATTTTTTTGCTGTCATGTGATTTGTATGCCATGTGATTTTTAAGCAGGTATTTAAGGAGTGTGTTTTTAATGTTGGTTTGTATTGCCTGAAGAAGCGTCTGTGAATGTGAAAGTTTTACTTGCAAAATTAAACTTTGGTTCAAAGCTCATGGTTCTGGACTACTTGTTTATTTTACCCTTGCTCCTTTGGATTTGGTTCACCTGGATTTACATCTCAGGCTTTTTGTTCTTCTCCTATATTTAGGAATGTACTAAGAGGCCAAGGGATGAGGATCTCCAGGCTAAACAATGATGACTATGAGTTAGAATCAGATCTTGAGATGATTCAGGGTGAGTTTATTGAAAGAGGCTATAAGAGGAAAGATGTTGACGAGATGGGAGTAGCTATGAGACAGATGAGGTGTGGTCACACTTGACCCTATTTTTCTGTCAATAGGTCTTCTAGGGCCAGCCATTCCTATGGGGGTCAATGACAAAATGTTAATTTGGTTCTACATTAATCTAGTAACATGGACATAATATGTGAGGTTGTTAGGAAGAATTGGCCCATATTTCTCTATGATGAAAAGTTTAAACAGATAGTTGTTGAGTATCCACAGTTTTCTTTAAGAACAAAAAGTCCCTTTAGAGGATGTATGTTATGTTATGTTATGTTATGTTATGTTATGTTATGGGAGTCGAGATATGAATGCAGAGGATGGCAGGGGTACATTTCCTTGTGGGAAGTGCAATTTCTGCATGCTTACTGATGGTACCAATTATTTTAAGCATCCAGTTTTGGGTAGGGACTTTTATTTTAAGGTGAGAGCAAACTGCTCCATGAAGAATGTAGTTTATTTAGCTTCTTGTATTTCCTGTTACTCTTTTTACATTGGGAAGATGAACAGGACTTTAAGAGACAGGGCAAGAGAACATGCAGCAGCAATTCATAGGCTTGATGAGAGAAACACACTTGCTAAGCATGTTCTTGATTTTGATACTTCACATTCTTTTAAATTTAAAGTTTTAGAATATTTGCAAGATAACATGCACCTTGGAGACTTGAGGAATATGAAAGAATATTACAGAACAATATGAAATCCTGTGGATTATTAGGTTACAGGCTGACAAATATCCCAGCCTCAATGGCAAAGATTCTCTGAGACCCTTTTTGAAAGCTTGCAGTTTGTTTAAGTGAATGAGTTATTGTTGTAGTTTTTATGTGGGGGAGAGGTTCTTTTGTATTTTCATGAATGAGTTTTTAGGCTATGTATTACCTATATTAGCAGGAAGTTTTGTCATTGGTTTGTTCTAATCATGTGATTTTAATGATTATATTTAAGTGATTGAATTAGTTTTCATTTTTAACGGTCTGAAGAAGTGCCGTGTATGGCATGAAAACGCTAACCTTCTTATTAAAGTATTTGGTCCTGTGTGTTCTCTTTTCAGACATTTTTCTTTCCTTCATATTTTAAAGCTATGCAGGTTTGTAGATTTTTAACAGGGAGAGGGAGAGGAAGAAGTTCCACGTTGCAGTTCTTTGCCAAGTGGAAACCCCTCCTTACGACTAGAGAGGCAGAGCATTGTTGGGCCTAGGCAGTTTTGAGCCTAAGGTATGGAAATCCTTCTGTAACCCCTCTCCACCAATATCACCTTCAGAGCTGACCATTTCAAATTAAATGAAGTTGTCATAGTAAAAGAAATGTTGGTAACTGGAGGCTGAAAATCAAAATGTTGCAGTACCCGGGACTTTCTCCCGTTGCAGTAGTTGGTGTAGAGTGTCTTGTATAAGGATTAACAAGTAAAATTTTTGAGCAAGGAAGAATGCATTTAAATTCCAAAAGATTAGGGCAATTCATCTGTTGAATTCACTGTTAAGAAAATAGGTGATCAAAAATATATATTTTTTTATAGGAAAAGGATTCTATTTAAAGTTATTTTCAGTGGCAAAACAGGAGATAGAAGGAGACACAGTCCAGATCTGTCTTATGTGATAGCTTTTCAATGTGAAGCAAATTCAGAATAATGTTACTTTAGCCCTTCCCCATGCTTCTTTCTCACTTCCATGCATGTACCAGTGTTCAAGCCCCAAATAAGAGTTCTGATTTTGCAAATAGGAGGTCATCACTTCCAGTTCACTCTGCTCCCTTTTAATCTAATGACAGTACTTCTAGTATTGAAAGTTATCCTGTCCCTGCAGTGGCAATGCTAAGGTTTAATGGCATTCATACACTCCCTTACATATATGACTGTATGGTAGATGCTCAGTCTCTATAGCAGTTATTGGAATACTTGGATATGGTGATTCCCTTTTCAGATACTTTAAGATTCACCTTCTGTGAGAACAAATCATACCTGCTCTCAGACAAGGCATAGGCATTCTTGATAGCTTTAATGGACTTGGCAAAGAAGGGTATTTCTTACAAAGAGTAGGATACAGAAGACATTAGCATGCTTTCAGTGAACAGTTTGTCCAGGACAACTTATTAATCAGGGAGCTCCTGAGTGTCTTTGGCCATATGCTGGTGAATATCCTGAAGATACAGGATGTAAAATGTCATATAAGGAAGTTACATTTGTGTCTTAAGAAGTTCTAAAATCAGAAGAGGAATCCTTTTGGAGTAGTCATTCCCTATGGTTCATTCTGATCAAGGAGTTTCCATGGTGGATAGCTGCAGTTCAGAAAAATCTGAGCAGACCCATCAAGAATTATCTCTTACTTCACTGCTGACAATACATATACACAGCACTCAGGTGGAGAGCTCATCTAAATCTCTTTCTGTGCAGTTGTAGTCCCCAGAACATATATTTGCATATACATGCAGGAGTTGTTATTGGTGTCCCTGGTGAATACCTGTTAAAATGTTTAAGCCCATAACTTGAATCCTTGGAATAGCAAAACTGAAGTGCAAATTAAAGATTACGTATATATATATATATATATATATATATATATATATATATATATATATACACACACACACACACACACACATATACATATATATATATATATATATATATATATATATATATGTGTGTGTGTGTGTGTGTGTGTATATATATATATATATATATATATATATATATATATATATATATATACATATACACGTATATATACACATATACACACATACAAGTAAAGCCTGCAGCACCTCAGACCATTCTCCTTAGTCTGAGGTATAGCAATCTCAGAATTAGTATATGTAAGTAGCAGGGGTGTAAAAGGCACAGTTCCTTTGCAACACATGCTCTAACAACACAACATTGAGTTTTGGAATTTGCTCTTCTTTGTTTGAACTGTACCATATTGCTGAAGTGTTGTGAAATACAAGATCAAGTTTCATATTTACTATGAAGAGCCATCCCTGACAATCAAAGCATTTCACATAGCTAGTATATGACAACACCACAAAGTATGGTATGTAAACAAAAAAGGGGCATATGCACTTACCAGTAGTGCAGAATTATAGTGGTATTTTGAGACCATACTCCAGCTCTAGAAAAAAGGTGGGATTGTATAACTTCCAGGAAAACACAATAAATTGATGGATGGCTTGAATATATCCCTGATGGTATACCACAGGTATAAGCTGAGCTCTGACGTCTTTACCTTTGCTTTTGTGAGATCAGTGTTTTTGAATACCTAGAGCAGTGGTTCCCAGACTTTTTCGATTCTCGGCTCCCTTGTTGAATCCAGGTTTTCCCAAGGCACCCCCCCCCGTCAAATTCTAACAAGTATACTTTGTGAAATAGCTAAATAGAAAATAGAATATTTGTTTAAGGGCTGGGCTATAAGTGAACAAAGCCTTACCTGCTACATTGAATCCAACTCTTGAACATAAACTTTAACAATATGTAAAGCAAAATAAATAATATTTCAATTTCACATGACTGAACCACAATGTGAAATGTTTAGTGCATGCACACTAGCTTTGATTTTTTTGTAAGGGGGTGGCGGTAGAGAAGCAGTAGTGAGCTGGCTAGTACCGGAAAGTACTTTGGCAGGTTTTGCACTGACTGTAATTCCCTTCCCCTCACATGAAATGGTGCGACTTAACAAATGACTGTGCAATGCCATTACAAACTCATGTTTCTTGACAAAAAAGGAGCCCATTTTTGGACGTCTGTCCCAATATCTTGAATAAATACTAACAGTGTTAAGGCAACAGCTTGACAGGACGACGTCCCTATTAGACTTAAAAGACACTGGCACAAGAAAACCTACAACAAAAAAAAATCTTCTCTTTAATCCACCCCAGCCAGAGACACAGATGGGGGAAAAGTCACAGGACATTTAAGCAGCGTGGGTCTGGTAACCAAATATTTTTTCTTGCATCACGGTACCTGTTGATACCCAGAAAAAAAAGTAAAAACACAGAAACTACACCACATTGCCAAACGTTTCTTTGTGGTCCCCATAATCCCAACACAATAACATTTCATAATATATGTTCAGACTACTTTTATCACATAATCTTACCTATAGTATGTACATTCGAGGCATATTTCAAACCACACTACACAATACATTTAACAGTTCCTTACCTATTTCTATTTCTGCTTTATTGATATTATGCTACTACAGCCCCCAATTACACCTACAAACAAAATTCCAACACTACTAAATTTTACACTTTTCGAATCAAAGACAGCACAGTAAGCTTCCACGTGGTCTATTAATATGCTAATTAAAAAGTGCCCCCTTGATATACAGCTTCTGCAGCCATTGGGAATAACGTACTCCAATCATGCATTTGCATTGAATGCGTTAACAGGTGACATTCTGGCTGTGTCCATAAGTTAGTTTACGCGATCTCCGGTACATAGCAGCATCTTTGAAAAGAAAGGCTCAGATATCTTATGTTACAGGCATTGTATGTTGGGGGCACATTTCCTCCTACTGATGGCATTTTGTCTGGTCGTTATTTTCATTGTGTGGTGTATCCACTATATCCAGTTGCCATAACTGTCTGGTTCCATCCCTGCCTCCTCCCTTCTACAGTCTCTCAAGTTACTATGCTTGTCTGGTTTTGAGTTTTCGGGAGAGTGCTTTTGCATTATGTTAACTATTATTTGCGATCAGTGCACATGGAGGCATAAAGAAATGTGCTGCACAATTTATTTTTAGTTGATTTTATATTTTCCTGTATTGACAATATGAACTAGAGGTTCCCTGGGAAAGATCTGTAATAGGGGCTTGTAACTGTGCTGCTTCATTTTAGAACACCCTACCACCACTACCATTTGCACCCATACTACGACTACTACTACTACAAAATTGTATTTTAACTCAGTGTTAATTGTGACAAACTGTTGCATTTAATTTTTTAACTTTGTGAACACAGTGGGTCGTATGTATACCCCTATAATCTTTCTTTACAAAATAGTAATATGATGCCATCCCCTTTCTCTCACAACAAAACTTTAATTGGAATGTTTTGTGTTATATGCAGTTGAAATTATCTTTGCAATTTAATATATTACATAGAATGGTAGTCGTGAAACACTTAATTGCTACCTCGTGGATTGTATTATTACAGCTGTTTGTGTTTCTGCTAATTTGAAAAGCTGTATAATTTCAGGTCTTGTACCATGAAATATGTCAAGGCCTAAAAGCACACTCCACATACGCTACTGTGTGACATTTGTCCATGGGTAACATTCATCTGGCTGTTCTGCCTCAGTGGCTATCGGTTTGTAGCAGCTGTACTTATATAACCAGTAGTACTGATCTAGATTATGTGTTAGTTTAATGAATGTTTGCATGTCTTTATCCCAGGATGAACGTGAAAGAAGTTCACATGACCGTATCCAACCATTTAACAAACAAATAAATAAATGTTATCACACAATGCTGGCAGTATAGGATGATTTGATAGCTGTCTTTTCTTCAGAGGGATACCATGGAGTCCTGATCTTGTCAGCCTTGGATGGGGCATGTAGTAGAGATTATGTCTTTGTTACTGCATTGGAAGGATAGGCAAGTGTGGTACTTTTGGATAACTGAATTTCATGGATCTAAGGAAAATTCGATTTACTAATTCTGATGGTGGTGGTACTGATAGTGTGTGTGTGTGTGTGTGTGTGTGTGTGTGTGTGTGTGTGTGTGTGTGTGTGTGTGTGTGTGTGTGTGTGTGTGTGTGTGTGTATTTATGGGGGGTGTCTATCAACTCTGTGGTACTAAATTTTGATCCTTGCTGGAGTGATAATGATGTCTACCTTTGCACCAGATACTCCATTTACATATATGCCTAGATTTAGGAAGACCTGTCATAAATGTGTAAACTAGGTAAAGGTGTAGTCTTGCTGCTGCTGCTTTAAATTCATGACTATGACAGTAAAACACCTGTTTGGTAGTAATGATTATGCCTAGGTAACTGATGCTGTCATATTTCACATTACTGTATGATTTGGCTCTGCTGTGTGCAGAGAGTATATAACCCTTCAATTTTATGATCCATCATAATCTGTCCAGCAGTAGGCATGCTTAAGTTCTAGGAAAGCAAAACATATCTCTGTGCCTGCTTCTTGAAGGGGATACACAAGGCTGCACATGTCAGGGACTCTTTCATCAGCGTAATTGGCCTGAAATGTATTGGTGAGGGGCACATACATTTTGACTGTTATGTGTAAGAATATGTATATTGGTTTGGTTTTATTTGAAATGGGGTTACATTGTTGTTCCAGTGCTGCAGTTGGACAGCCATGCTATCACTGTGCTAAGGTCCAACATTTTCCAACCTGAGATTTATACTAAATATTTATCATCTGAAATGAATAACTGTCATGCTACTTAGGTACTTAAAATGTGGATGCTACAATTGCACACATCTCTGTCTGCATAATACTATAAGTGGATGCCAGCTTATAATGTAGTTTTAATAATAATTATACAATGCAGGGTTGTACAAAAATCATCTCAAACAATCTGAATCCATCTTTGCATCTCCCAGCAGGGATGCTGTTTTCATGTAGTATAAGTGGCTGCAAAATAAACCGCAAACTAATAAGCTTAGTAACTAAGCTTATTAGTTTGCGGTTTATTTTGCGGCTAAGTTTATTAGTTCTCGGCGCCCCTGTGAGGAAGCCATGGCTTCCCAGGGCGCCGCAACGCACACTTTGGGAACCCCAACCTAGAGGGACCTATTCACTTTAGTGGATAATTCTTAGAAGCAAAAGTTCTGGATGAGACCTCACAATATTCTTCTTGTTAGACCATGGTCATGTTATTATATATATATATATATATATATATATATATATATATATGTATGTGTGTGTGTATGAGTGTGTTTCTTCAACTTCATTTTTATTCAAATTCCTTGAAAAAGCACGTATAAGAAAAATTCAGTTAATTCTGAAAGTCTCAAAGCATCTGATGTAGTCTTGATAATTAATACAAATTAAGTGTCTTGACAGCCAGCTGCTGGCTTACAGGGAACATCTACTCAACAGTACCCAATATATTATATTATTAATAATTATATTATATTAAAATATTAATAATATTTACTCAATAATACTCAATATATTATATTATTAATAATTATATTAATATAGTAATAATATTTACTCAGTAGTAGAGAAAGGTGTTACACTCTACATGTCATAGTCTCTGTTTGACAACATGGTTTCTGAAGTTCTAAATATTGTCAAAAGAAGTAGTAACAATTCTAGTATTAGAATATTTTGGTTCTGAGTATAAAAGTTGTTTCTGTACTGGTGTCCTAAGAAACAATTAGGGTTCATCAGGTGGATTTACTGGAAGTATTGAAATATTTGGCACAGTTGCTTGATCTTAATTTGTATTACAAGTTTGGCTTTGTCAGTGGGCTTGCTGGGGGGAACTTGCTACAGTGTTTCTTCCTACCATTAAATTGTGGGTTTATATTATATATTCGAAGCTTCATAAGCTGCGGTGGTGCAACGGTAGTGTTGTTGCCTCACAGCAAGAGCTCCCGTTCGATTCTCGGCTGGAGCACCTTCTGTGTGGAGTCTGCATGTCCTCCCCCGGTCGAATGGCATTCGAAAGACATGAGTAGAAAGGGCGTGCCTTCGTTGAAGGTTGGGCGAAGAGCTGGCACCTCGGCACCCATAAAAAATCTACTGCCAATCATTAGCAGACCGGAGTTCCGCTGTGGCAACCCCTAACCGGGAAAAGCCGAAAGAAGAACTATTATATATTCGAAGCTTCAAAATTTCGAAACTCATATGTTCAACAACATATGAGCAAAACTTGAATCTTCGAATATATAATGAATATATAAAATATATAAAATGAATATATAAAATGTAAAAAAACACTTACCTTAATGCTCTGAGCAGGGGGACCAAGTCCCCCTGCACCCCTCACACCCCCCTACTTAAATATACCAACTCCGAGACCACACTTCAGTGCAGAAAAGGGAAATTTTCCCATTCTGCGCATAAGGAGCCTTTGCCTTTCACCTTCAAACTTTTCAAAGTTCGATCATATGGTGTTGACCATATGACATTCGAACTTTGAAACGTTCAGCAATTTAATAGTGATCCTTAAATTGTTGCTGTTAGAAACATTAACTTAATCTCCCTTTGAGCCTGTAGATTCAGGTCCCTGATAGTTTCTGACTAGGAAGACTGTTTTTCTTGTACTGATTACATCAGCTCGAGGTTTAGAGTTATAGGCATTTCTATAATTTCCACCTTTTTATACTGTTCCAAAAAGCAAGGGTATGTCCATCCCTAATCCCTAAGGTTATGTGTGATACTGCCTTGAAAAAGAAGCTATAGCATCTTCCCTGGAATTTCAGTAAACAGCTACTTCACCATATGGATCCCAGGATGTTGCTGCAGATTTATTTTGAAAGCACTATACCTATCTGGAAATCAGATCATTTGTTCATTTACTTTTAATTTACTAGGTAAAGAATACCAAAAGGAGTCTATATAATGAATGATATGTCCACCAGAATAGCAAGGGGTCCCCAAGACGTTCTTTCTTTCAGGCACAAGCAATTAGTGTGTGCAGTTCATAGGTTCATAGGTTCATAGGTTCATACTAGGCTATCTGCCCTAGGGCATTTATAAGCCTAGCCAGAGTGTGTTTGGCTTTCGCCACCCATTTTAAATTAATTTTGCTATGCCTTTTTTTGAGGTAAGTATACTGTGCCTCTGTCTAACAGTGACACAGAAGTGATAGCTGGGGTAAACCTATGATCTCCCATCCACTCATCAAGATTCCTCTTGAAGAGAGTCAATGTGGGACTCTGCCTAACCTGGACTGGGATTTTATTCCAGAGTGAAGGGAGCCTCTGGGTTATGAATCTGTCCCTCCAGCATGTCCTATTTATTTCAGTGCTGAGGTTCAAGTCTCTCGAGCGCGTAGCTCGATGGGATTTGGATTTTCTGAGGTGCAGCATGTCCATTAATTCCGGGTTGGACATGGCTTTATATGTCAGGCACAGATCGCCTCTGAGCAGGTTGTATGCCACTGAGTAGAGCTGGAGTTTCTTTAACCGGGCAGCATATGGCATCTGTTTGAGCCCTTTGATCCTCTTGGTGAGGTACTTTTGGGGTCTTTCCAGTTGCTGCAGGTGTCTGGTAAGGTACATCCCAAAAGGGGCATTGTACTCAATTATGGGCCTGATGAGGGATGAGTAAAGAGGCACGATGACCTCCCCTGATCTAGATGTGAATCCCTTCATGATTAGGTGGGCTATATAAAATGTTTTTCTAACCACTTTGGCCACGTGGTTGTCAAATGAGAGATTGCTATCAACTTGGGTCCCCAGGTCCCTAATGACTTATTCTGTACTTAATGGATTACCACCTATGTGGTAATTTGTGGGCACTTTGTTTTTGCCAAAGGGGATGACTATACACTTTTGGCGTTTAGCTTGAGGCCATGGCTCTGACACCAGTTGTCTGTTTCTATGAGGCCCTTTTGGAGGATGCTTGTGTCAGCTGGAGAGTTGATTATGGCGCCCAGTTTGCAGTCATCTGCGAACTTGGTCAGCCACAGTCCTTCCGTGTTGGCCTGTACCGAGAAATATATACCGAACAAGAGAGGTCCCAGGACTGAGCCTTGTGGGACGCCACTTGTAACTGGTTTGGAGTCTGACATGGCTCCAACAATTCTAACCATGTGGGTTCTGTCCTTGAGCCAGTTTGCAACCCATCTAGTGACATAGGGGTTTATATTTAAGCTGGTGAGCTTATCTATAATGCCCGAGTGGGGTATTGTATCAAAGGCTTTTGCGAGGTCCAGGTAGGCTGTGTGGACCACCTTCCCCTCGTCAATGGCCTTGGTAACTGTTTCAAAGAAATCGACCAGGTTTAAGAAGAAGGATTTGCCCTTAACAAAGCCAAACTGGGTAGGATCCAGTGTCTGTAGGTCCCCAATATCTTTATTTATGAGGTCCATGATGATCCTTTCCATAGCTTTGCAGACCAAGCTAGTCAGGCTTATGGGGCGATAGTTTCCAGGATCTGTTGAGGCACCACCTTTGTGGAGATGGACCACTGTTGCTGTATACCACTCTTTGGGTACAAATCCTGTAGTAAGGCTGAGACTGAACAGTAGTTTTATGTTTGGGTTTAGCTCTTCTTGGAGTTCATGTAGGATGCAGCCCGGGACACCATCTGGTCCCATTGATGCTGTGTTTTTTGCTTTGGAGAGGGCGGCTCTTACCTGAGCATCTGAGATGTCAGGGGGGCAGTACTCTGTTGAGATGGATATTTGCCCTTTTGGTGGGGAGGGGGGGAAAAGTTTGCACTGAACCTGTCAGCTAGGATGTTGGCAATGTCTGTGGGCTCGGTGTATTTTTTGTCATTTTGGACTAATTCTGAGCATATCTGGGAATTCCCACCCAGGTTCCTAACATAACTAAAGAAAGCCTTGTGATTATCCTTAGTGTTCTGTGCAATTTTTCTCTCAAAGCTGGCCTTAGATGATTTTATGAGTTCCTGTAGTTTTTTGCTAATACTGATCAGAGATGCCTTCCCTTTTTGGGATTTTGCTCTATCATGTAGTAGCTTCCTCCTTCTATTGTATAGTTTGTTTATGGCTGGGGTCCACCAGACAGGACATCTGCGTTTGGAGGATTGGGTCTTGGTTTTATTTGGGATTGCATGATCCATGCATTCCTGAAGGTGTTTATAGAATGCATTTATAAAGGATTCTGCAGTCTGGGCCGTATTTTCCACAGGCCCGGAGGCTTTGAAGGATTTCGCCTCGGTTTTGAGGTGTGTGAAATTTGCTTTAGAGAAGTTTCTCACTGTGGTTTTTTGGGCAGGTGGTGGGGTCTGGATGTGAATATCCAGTGAGATTAGTTTATGGTCTGATCTTACCAGTGAGGGATACACTTCTGGTCTGGAGCATAGTGTCCCCATGTTGGTGATGATCAGGTCCAGTATGTTTTTCCCTCTTGTGGGAGTGGTAACAAGTTGTTCCATAGCATTTGAGTTTATAAATTCTAGGAACCTTTGGGCTAGGGTGTTGGAGCTAGAGTAATGCTCCCAGTCTATGTTTGGGTAGTTGAAGTCGCCCAATATAATGGTGTTTGGAGAGACCTTCATATTTTCCAGTATTCTCAGGAAGGCCGAGTGGGGTTCCTGTGTTTGGGAGGGTGGTCTGTAGCAGGCTATAAACTGGAAGGCAGTTTTACCCACAGTTAGTTGCACATGGATAGTCTCTGATGCTTCGTGCTGTGCCACCAACCTGGAGGTGTGGGTATCTTTGATGAATATTGATACTCCCCTCCTTTTGTGGTTCGGTCCAAGTTTTGGGGCCGAAAAGCATGGTATGAGGTATAACCTGGTAGTGCTGGGGTGCTCTTGGGAGCCTTGAACCAGGTTTCTGTTACTGCACAGATATCGATGTTCTCCATGCTAAGGAGAGTTTTGAGTGCATGCATCTTGAGGTTTAGACTTCTGGCGTTGAGTAGCATTACTCTTAGTTTCTTATCCCTTGTGATACCTATGGAGGTGGGTTTGTCTTTTGAGCCTTGCCTAAAAAAGGCACTATGGGGGTAGCAAGAGCCTTTGCCAATATCCGAAAGCCCAGGGGTGACAGGTGCAAGCCGTCCCTAGCGAAGCATCGTGGCTTGTCGAGCATGTCATCCCAGGTTGACAGGCACTGGCTCCCCTTTGAATGACAACAACACTTAAGCCAATTGTTGAAATTGATCATCTTGTCTTCATATTGTGGCATCATTCTTGGTGAGGGTAAGATGCTACACAAGGTCAGGGTCATACCGGCCTGGGCTACATGCTCAGAGAGCTCCTCTATGTCTCTTTTCATGTAGTCCAGGGAGGTACGTCTCAGGTCATTCACACCAGCATGGACAATGACTGAGTCATATTTGTACTTGCCTTGGAGTGACCTGAGTGCTTGTGTTATGTGGTGGATCCTAGCGCCCGACAGGCAGCTCACCGTGACCTTCTCCTTGTTCAGCCTGGTGAGCGGGACGCCAGTGTGCCTGACGATAGAGTCACCTATTACAAGTGTATCAGGTGTGTTGTTTAGCCTTAAGGGCTGTGACTGTTCGGCACACTGGCTTTGTGAGCTATGTGTTGCATGTGTTTTGTTTTGGGGTAGCGGTTGCTTGGGTGTCTGCTTTGGAGGTCTCTGCTGCTTAGGCAGATTTTTATTTAGAGCCTCCAAGTATGTTTTTGTGTGTTTATGTGTTTGGTTTGTTGTCGTGGTAGGTCTATGTGAGACTGGAATTGTAGTGAGTGTGGTTTCCTTCTCCTCCTGACTGGTTACGCCAGTACTGAGTTGAGAGAGCTTAGCCTCCAGTTTTGCTATATGGTTGCATCTCTCACATTTGTTGGAATTTGTTGGGAGGAGGAGAGGGTTGTCTGTGTACATGAGGCAGTTGTAACATCGCTTCAAGATTCCCAGATTCACCAGCTGGACCGGAAAGGAGATTGACAACTGACCTTTGGACATGCTAGAATAGTATTGGGAATTCCTTTATAATTGAAAAAAAGGTACTCAAGGGGAGTTTGTGAAGGTGTAGTGCTTTTATTTTTTTAGAGCTGACTTATATAATTGCTTTAGTGAGCCAGTGCCAGGTAACTTAAATGCAATATGTTACAGGTAACTTAAATGCAAAAACGACAAACAGTAACTTTCTTTCAAGTGAAACAAGGAAATAAGTACAGTAAGCAATGCAGATATCACTAGGGATCCACAGAAATGCTAAAAGGCCACATTTTAGGTGGAATTAGCATTTCAGGGAAATAAACAAACAACAAGCATACAAACAAAGCTAGATTCAGCAGGCCTGGATCTAGTCTATGCTACAGCAAACAAGGTGTACCAATTTCAGTAAGAAACAGTTAGAATATGCAGGCACTATAAGCCTTTAACCAGAAATTCCCTGCTCAGAAGTGCAGAGTCCAGCCTCTCCTCCCAGTTGGTTACTTTGCTGAGATGCCAAACGCTCCCTGGCTGGAAACGCAGGCATTCTCAGTATATATCTAAGCATCCAAAATTATGCTTTCATATCTGCTCAAATGACAGACAGTAGGTTGTGGAGGTGCTATCTGCAAGCATCACTCAAAGCACTAACAGACCTAGCTACAGCTCTGCTCTGGTTATTGCCATCATAACAGAAAGCATTAACCACAGCTCTGTTATGATGATGATAAGAGACCTCATAAAGGTCCATTCCATTAAAAGTGATGCAGGTTCTGTTGTATTCTTCAAAGATGCCACTTCAGGGAATAAATATGTGGAAAGTAAGTGGTCTCCTGTCAGTAGCTTCATGAAACTTTACCAGACAGACTCACAGCTCAAGGCCAGGGAATACTTTGCTAAGGTATTCCTTCAGAGGGTGCTAGATAGTGCCTATTCTTGACTGTATATATACTGCTTCCTTCTCTACCCAAATATCATGAACTAGAGAGAAAGAAATGGATGAAATTATGTACTACAATTGTGCAAGATAACTCACCATAATAGTAGATACCTAAATCATTTTTATCTCTGCAACGTAATGTCTTATCTTCCTCAGTCTGAGACGTTTAGGTTTGTAAATACAGTTCAAGATGATTTTTTTATACATTGATCATTGTTTGTTCTTCATTCAGCCTAGCAGTTGTCCTACTTAGTGTAGGCAGATGAAAGGAACTGCTTGTCACATGACGTATCATAGCACAGAGAGAAAGAGAGAGAGAGAGAGAGAGAGAGAATATAATTACTACCCAGTGATGCCCAGTTGTTTGTGTGTGTGTGGGTGGGGATTATTTATAATATGATAATCACTGGGAAAGGTATATTTTCTTTAGTTATCTGTGGGGAGAGTGATAGTGGAGACTAACTTTGATGACAGTCTGTGAGATCTGAGTAATGGTTGTTTACAAGAGGTTTGTTTGATGTGTGCAGGTCAGGTGGGAGCATTGGCTCTATAGCTTATGAAGAAGCCGTCATATCTCAGCTGTCAGAAGGGACATGCACTTTAGCGGCAGGGCCTAAGGAAGGGGTTATACAATCATTGCTGAAAATGTGGAAAACAGTGCCACCTACTGGTGGCATAATCAGTTGTGATAGACTGGCAAGATAACAATAGATTGGGATATCTGTTGGTATGGTGAGTACCTCACAAAATGTTGTAATTTTGTTTCTCAACCTCTGTGGTGATCACCAAAGACCAGCATATCTCTATCTTTTACACCTATTCCCCACTTCTTTTTACAAGGGTGGGGACAGGAGGGAGCAAGGTAAATATTTCAAAGACAGTACCCCAAACCAGCATGTAGCTGTGCTTCTTATTAGCAGTCTTAATCTACTCCTTAATTCCCTTTCCTAACCTTGGTAATCTACAACTGGCCACATCTTGATCATCTTCTGTTGCTTATTTTGCCTGTTTTTGGTGTTTCTGATATCTGTAATTGTTTCTGGTCTATGACAAGTGAAACTTTGATTATAATTATTGGTTGCTTGTAGAGAGAATGTGACCTTCCAACACATTCTCAGCATTTCACTGTGGTAAATAACAGCAAACATCCATGATATTTCAAACTTATTGTGATTGCTGGAATGTTCTGGATGTCTCATGCTTGTTTTCTTCTGTATTCTGTCCATTGTTTGCTATGTTCTTCTGAAATCTTGCAATCCTGAATGCATGAATTTAAAATCAGTACATGAGTCAGGGCAATAAATGGATGTGCAGTTTATAGCCATGCAATCTGGTTTACTCATAAATGCATAGTGTTTATTATTTTTACCTGCACAATGTTCAGTTTAAGTTTGATTTGTAGATGGGAATGTGATGTGCACCCCATCCTTAATACTGTCAATTACTCTCCGAGTGTGAAATGGTTCTTTACATTTGCGAAATGAGAAAGTCTAAAACCCACCATGGCAGCAGTATATCAAATCAAGCTACCTTCACTTAACACAGAAGCAGGTATTAAAGTGTTAGGGCCTTGCTGGACTAAATGGGACCAAGGATATGAACACAACAATGAATGTCACTGGAGATGATCATATCCAAGCACTATTACCCCATTTAAGTGGTAAAAAGACTGCATGAAATTTATAGTACATAAACAGCTGTCGATGATAAATACAGTGCTACAGAACAGAAGCTCATTATCTGTCATCTAAAATTAATACCCATTATGAAACATATGCATTTAAAAATGTGATTTAAGAATATATTTATTTGTTTAACATTTGTTAACCAGGGAAGTCCGACTTAGAACGAGCCAATTTTCAGCGGAGGCCCTGGGAGAAACGTTTCAGAAGCATGTCTTTGTAACTTAAATTTAGCATTTGAAAATATATAACTTAGTGATAATGAAATATAAATAAATGTCTGGCTAAGACAGAGTTGTGTCTTGTCAAAGCTAAAAAGGAAAATGCTTAGAAAACCTAAGCTGTTGCTTCAAAATTTGCTGGACTATGATGCACTTTAGAAATCCAAGTGCTAGAAGATGCTGTAATGCAATCAAATGTGACTTCTGTTCTGAATGTCATCACCATTTCTAAGTAATTTCAGCTCTATAAACCACAGGGGACATATAATTTTAATAATGTTCAAAATCATACCAGGCATAATTCTTCAACATGTCTCAGCTATAAGGAACAGTTCCCTTACAGTACTATATTAAAGAAAATTAACCATTTCACAAGTGTTGTCACTGCTGAGAAGCTACAGAATGAAATTGTCTAATTTGTTAGTGAAAGAGCTGTTGTCACAAACATATTATAAAGAGAGTAGCTTAGACACTCATTTCTATGCAACATCTAATGACATTTCTAACATTGGGAAGATTGTGTTTTCATTTTACAGCAACCTGCAGACAAGTACCAGGTCCTATTGACTGCTCAACTACAAGGTAACCAGGTATACCATTTTTAATTCTGATTTACACTAGTGCTGCTATATCATAAGTGAACATATTTTGAGACATTGTATCCCAGGCCAAGCCTTTTCTGTATAATTCAAATGCAAACACTTTTGCCTGCAATTCTACAGACCTTCATCCATTAAGTGGTACTTTCTCAGACTAGTTTTCTGCCCATTCAGATAGGGACACAGAATAATTTCATACTGTACAAGGCATGGGAAATTACTACTGAGTTAACAAATAGTTAGTCCTTTAGGAAAGTCATATGTAGATTAAATTATTCAAAAACTTAATATTTTGCAATGCATTTATCCAATATATAAAGTAAAACTGGCAGTATCATAACTATCAGGGTATACTTTAAGTTGATAATATCCTACATACAGGTTAAGTTTGAATATGTGATTACTTTCAGGTAGCACAACCTTTAAATGTTATTTCAGTAATATATCATCACAAAAGATCTCTGTCCATTTCATGAAGGAGCATCTCATCTCATATTTTGTGAAAGCAGTGACAAATTATAGGAACTACCTGCCAGCCATTCATTCCATATTGCAGCTAAATAATTTGCTGAACTGAGACACTTGAAAGATGGCTGAGATCAATGAAAATGTTATTGATCCTCCATCTTGGATCCCATCTGTTGTCATATCTCCCAGACCAAAGCATACTGACTAAATAATGGTGCACGTGAATAGCTCCAAGTTGGAATTGCTATGACCAGGGAATGCCACATCACATCTACAGACGATGATATAATTCATTACCTGAAAGTAACCACAGTATTCAAACTTAACCTGTATGTAGGACATTATCAACTTAAAGTATACCCTAATAGTTATGATATTGCCAATTTTACTATATATATTGGATAAAAACATTGCAAAATATTAAGATTTTGAATAATTTAATCTACAGATGATTCTCAAATTGTATTATAACAGTTATTTTAATCTGTGATAAAAGATGACGGAGTTGTGATCATATTTTAAAAGTAGTACACAAATATTGGAAAGACTGTGAACTGACATTAATAAGAACTAGTGTGAATTTGATAATTATAACTCAAGTGGTATGATTTACTGTGCTCAGTGGATAGAACTTTTCTGACTCCAAGAAAATGGATGCTATTCACCTGTAAGACCACCAAGAGGACAAACAGCTGTTGGAATATCAATATATTCAGGGCCCACTAGAATCGTTATTTAAACATACCCTCTGAACAGGCTTTGTGTTGAATGAATGGAGGACTGCTACTATTATCCCTCTGCACAAGAGTGGGCCATCCATAGGCCCAGGAAACTATTGACTTATAAGCCTGACTAGTTTCACATGTAAAGCCATGGAAAGAATAATCATGGATTTGATATGAACCTTCAGACACTGGATCCTTCTCAGATTGGTTTCATCAATGGCAGGTCATGGGTCTACCTGATAACATCAACACGCCAAAACACCGACAACGAAATAATCGACACGAAAAAAATGAAAAAAAAGAAAGTTCAAAAATACGAAACTTCACATGCCCGACAAACCAAAATCCCGACAATCAACAAAACAAATACCTTTCCTAAAAAACACACACACATAACACAAGCACACCAAAAACCTTACAAACCTACACTAAACCTTACATACACAACTATCTATACACTAACCTTAACCCAAACCCTAACCCTAAGGTCCGTCACTATCGCACACTTACCTTACCCGCACCCTAATCCTAACTCACTTAATCTGCCCCTAACCCTTAACTCTGTCACTATTGCACACTTACCTTACCCGCACCCTAACTCTAACTCACTTAACCTGCTCCTAAACCTAAAGTCCGTCACTATCGCACACTTACCTGACCCGCACCCTACCCTAACATCTGTCACTATCACACACTTACCTTACCCACACCCTGACCCTAAAGTCCATCCCTATCGCACACTTACCTTAACATGTTGGTGTTCTCAGCATCGGGATTCTCAACTGTCGGTCTTCTCTGTTGTCGATCTTCTGGTGTTGGCGTTCTCGTCATCTGCGTTGTGCACTTTCAGCGTTTTCAGGTAGACCCCAGGTCATACCTACGCAACCTCAGGTTCATCTTCAAGAAGATCACTAAAGGAATGGATGATAGGAAAATGGTGCATACTGCCTACCTTGACCTGGCCAAGGCACCTGACACAATACTCCATTCTGGCATTGTAGACAAGCTCACCAAATTAGGTATAAACATAGTTTCTAATGCAAATAGTCCGTAACTAGCTGGCTCACAAACAGGAGCCAGGAAGTCAGAATAAGGGAGTCCACCTACACAAAAAGGCCAGTCACTAGTGGAGTCCCTCAGGCCTCAGTCCTGGGTCTGCTACTTTTTGGCATCTACTTCTCTAAAGTCAAGGTTAGTTTCAAAGACTTCTGGCTGGCCAGGTTTGCAGACAACTGCAAACTAGGTACAGTCATTCAATCCCAAGATACAAATACCCTCCAAAAAGGCCTGACACTGACTAATAATTGGTGCCAGTGTCACAGTCTAAAACTCAATACCAAGAAGTGGAAAGACTGCCACCCGTGCAAATTATTATATTGAAAATACACCACTGAGAGTAGACCAAGTGGTTAGAAATTTGGGAACACATGTACATATACTCACGCAAGCATATACCCTACCGTATATACACCCAACCCCCCATATACCATACCCCTCCCATATACGACTTCTATCCATCTAAAAAGCAACCAAGTCTACAATTTCACTCCCTAATTGTCCAATATCTAAAAACTATCACCTGTATAACTACCCAGCTACTACTAGGAGGAGACATTCACCCCAACCCTGGGCCAGCAACCCCTGCTAATAAGCCATGCACCCATCACTATCTAGCTAAGCACAAATCCACCAACTTACTGATACTAAATATGAATACCCGCAGTATAATGAATAAAATAGAAGACCTTCATGCTGCCATCTCCTTATATAACCCTGATATTATTCTCATCACAGAGATGTGGCTTAAACCACATATTAAAGATAATTCTATTACCCCAGCTGGGTATAATATTCTGAGAGCAGACTGGCTACATAAAAGAGGTGGAGGCTTAGCTCTACTTCACAGAACCAACCTACAACTCCAACTCCTCCAAAAGGATTCTTCCAACTTCAACAATGCAGAGACTCTATTTGCAAAACTCTCCCTTAACCAACATAAGCACCTAAACTTACTGGGTATCTATATACCCCCGGGTAACAACCTAACCACCCTAGAATCCATACTTCACTGGGCCTCATACTCCCTCCCTCAAGAAACTATCATGCTAGGTGATGTAAACATTAACACCATCCACTCTCCCACCCCCACCCACCACATAAACCTATATAACTTCACCCAACTTATAGATACTGCCACATGCATTGATAAGGCCACAAAAAGAGACTCTATAATTGATTGGATCCTCACAAATCAACCAAATACTGCCCATCAATGTGGCACCCTACCAAACTCTCTGAGTGACCACAGCCCCACTTTATCCTCAGGCACAAACTTAAAATAATTAACTCTCCCTCCCTTCTACAAATCCACTCTAACAAAAATTTTCCTAAAGACCACTTCATAAGAGCCTTGCAACATTGCAACTGCTCTTCCATCAAAACCCTTTCATTAGACAAAGCAGTTGATTACTTCAACTCCACATTCCTAAATTTCCTCAACCAACTAGCCCCTTAAAAACAATCAGGATACGTAGCAACCCCATCCCTTGGCTCCAGAAAACCACAAAAGCACTACTTAGAGCCAGGGATAAAGCCTGAAAACTCCTTGCAAGTATGGCAAGTGCCAAGGCCAAATAAACAGACAAATCTAGAAAATAGGGCCAGCACCAAATAGAGGGTTTTCAAATAAAATAAATTTATTACATAAACATATCCAGAACAGCTGAGGGTGTCAAACACCCCCAGTAAAACACAAGAGTGCTCTGGATAAAGGAAGCAAACTGGTTTCGTCTGCGTTAGCCTTCTTCAGTGCACAAACCAGAATAATGAAAAATGAAAGCACATCAGAGCAGCAGTATTTATATCATCTTAAAGGCATAGCAATCAAATTATTATATACTAATTGGATTTCCATTATAAACATATTTAAAGATGTTCATTCAGACCAGGGCTGAAAAGGCCACCCAATTTAATTATCCGTTTTCTTTCTTTATTATTAAGAATTGTGTGCCAACCACATTTGAGGGACCTGTCTCCTTTGATTTTGTCAATAACCGTGAAATAAAAGGAGGAAGAGAGGTGCTTCAGTGTATGTTTATAAAGTGCACTAGAAAGTTTGTGATTCCTTATGTCACTCATGTGTTCAGAAATCCTGATAAGTAACTGTCTGGATATCTGACCCATATAAAAACCTGAGCAAGGACAAGAACTAGTGCATGCCTTAATTTTGAAAACTCTTGAACAATGTTACAATGACCACATGGGTACATACCACATAACTTGTCACCCAATAACGTATGTTGTATGGGTCCAACTGGGGTCTGAGAAGAGTGTTTATAATGGCTCAAGAGTGAGCCTAGATTTTTTTCTACATTTAAATGAAAAAAAGCATCTCTGCCCCACCTTGGAGGCTGTTTTCGGATCTGATAACAAAATGTTCCAGTGTTTTTGAATGATATTCATAAAGGATTTGGTATTGCAACCATATTCTCAAAACATCCTGAACCCCTGGTGTTTTGACTTTGTTCGTATATTGAAGGAGATTTTCCCTAGTTGGTGTAGATGCCCAATTACTGGCCGTAGTAATATTGCCCACTTTGTACCCCCTGTTCCTGAAACAATTGGCTAAATCAGACTTATATTTATGGAAGGTATTATTATCAGAACAAATGCATTTGATTCTCAAAAATTGAGATTTGGGGATGTTACGTATCATATGTGGCAGATGAAGGCTACCGGCATGAAGTAAAGAATTATATTGGGGATATTTTCTATATATTTGTGTGTTCAAGGTGTTGTCTTCATTTCTGATGATAGTTACATCTAGAAAGGTAATTTGCTCCAAATCAGAATTGACCTTGAACTCAACCCCACATTTATTTTGATTCAGATATTCCACAAACTCCAAGAGATAAGCCACATCCATGACTGTGACTGCCAATAAAATTGTCCATGAAAGTAGAACTCATTTTTTGTGAGGACATGTTCAGCCATACATACCAAAAGAGTGTTGAAACCTGGTGGATATAAAGCACTTAGGTCCAACCAATATTATCGGGCCAATAGCCCCACCCAATGTGGAATATCGGTGTATAAGGCAGTCACATCTAATGTGCAAGGAAGCCAACCTGGTTCCAACTGAGTATTGGAGACAATACCTAGAAATTGGGTGGTATCCTGGATACGTGATCTGATACAAGCCAGGAGAGGTTTCAGATAGAGAGTATGAAATTCAGATAAGGGCTCAGTTAAACTGTCCCTCCCTGAGACAATTGGTAGATACATTGTGATCTAGGATCCTTAACCGTAAGTTGATAAACATCCGATTGTGTAATTATACCCTCTTGTTGTGCCTGGAAAAGAAACCTATCTGTGCCTCCTAATAATAACTGTCCTAATTCATAACTACTACTGCTGCCTCTTTTGTCAGCTGATAATATGACCAGGCACAGAGACATCTGGGGGATGCCAGGTATTATATGCCCATGCCCCTTGATCCAACTAACACATTCAAAGTTGAAATTGATAGGTTTCTTTCCCAGGCACAACAAGAGGGTAGTATTACACAATCGGATGTTTATCATCTTACGGCAGTTTAACTGAGCCCTTATCTGAATTGCTATTAGCCCTACAATATTGGTTGGACCTAAGTGCTTTATATACACCAGGTTTCAACAATCTTTTGGTATGTATGACTGAACATGTTCTCACAAAAAATGTGTTCTGCTTTCATGGACAATGTTATTGGCAGTCACAAGGTACAGCAATGGGGGCATCCTTTGCCCCTATTTATGCAGATTTGTTTATGGCCTACCTGGAAACCGAACTGATCTATAACCCCGATCATAACATCTATTTGGGTGAAATAGATATTTGGAGATGATACCTAGATGATTGTTGGTTGTTATGGAGGGCGGATGTGGCTTATCTCTTGGAGTTTGTAGAATATCTGAATCAAAATAAATGGGGGATTGAGTTCAAGGTCAATTTTGATTTGGTGCAAATTACCTTTTTAGATGTAACTATCACCAGAAATGAAGACAACACCTTGAACACACAGATATATAGAAAATATCCCCAGTATAATTCTTTACTTCATACCAGTAGCCTTCATCCACCACACGTGATACGTAACATCCCCAAATCTCAATTTTTGAGAATCAAATGCATCTGTTCTGATAATAATACCTTCCATAAATACAAGTCTGATTTAACCAATCGTTTCAGGAACAGGGGGTACAAAGTGAGCAATATTACTATGGCCAGTAATTGGGCATCTACACCAACTAGGGAAGATCTCCTTCAATATAAGAACAAAGTCAAAACACCAGGGGTTCAGGATATTTTGAGAATGGTCACTATATATGGATGCAATACCAAATCCTTTATGAATATCATTCAAAAACACTGGAACATTTTGTTGTCAGATCCAAAAACAGCCTCCAAAGTAGGGCAGAGATGCTTTTTTTCATTTAAATGTGGAATGAATCTAGTCTCACTTTTAAGCCATTATAAACACTCTTCTCAGACCCCAGTTGAATCCATACAACATATGTTATTGGGAGGCAAATTATGTGGTACGTACCCATGTGGTCATTAAACACATTGTTCAAGAGTTTTCAAAATTAAGGCATTCACTAGTCCCAACACTGACAGAGTTTTTGATATAAAGTTTTTGGCCAACTGTGGTTTGGATTGGGTGATGTATTTGGCTTCTTGTCCTTGCTCAGCTTTTTATGTGGGTCAGACATCCAGACCGTTACGTATCAGGATTTCTGAACACGAGTGACATAGGGAATCACAAACCTTCTAGTGCACTTTATAAACACACACTGAAGCACCCCTCTTCCTCCTTTTATTTCACGGTTATTGACAAAATCAAAGGAGACAGGTCCCTCAAATGTGGTTGGCACACAATTCTTAATAATAAAGAAAGAAAATGGATAATGAAATTGGGTGGTCTTTTCAGCCCTGGTCTGAATGAACATATTTAAATATGTTTATAATGGAAATCCAGTTAGTATATAATAATTTGATTGCTATGCCTTTAAAATGATATAAATACTGCTGCTCTGATGTGCTTTCATTTTTCATTATTCTGGTTTGTCCACTGAAGAAGGCTAACACAGCCAAAACTGGTTTGCTTTCTTTTTCCAGAGCACTCTTGTGCTTTACTGGGGGTGTTTGACATCCTCAGCTGTTCTGGATATGTTTATGTAATAAATGTATTTTATTTGACAACCCTCTATTTGGTGCTGGCCCTATTTTCTAGATAAAGCCTGGAAAATCTGGCGCCACACCAGATCACCCACATCTAGGCAAAGCTTTCATGAGCTCTGAAACAAAACAAAAAAGCAGGTTAAGCTCAATAAACAATATTACTATATCACTCAACAAAACAAATACAGTACCAAAGCACAAAAATTCTGGGCAATGATAAATAAAATCCTACAGCCCGGAAGAACCATCACTCCCACTCCCAATATAACAGATAGAGACCTGGACATAGCCTCCAGCTTTAATAACTATTTCACCTCCTCAGTACTCAAACTTTTAAACAACATCACTTCCTCCAACACCCCACAACCACCTCAGGCCCAAATCAATACCATACCTTTCACACTTAAGTCTGTTCCTACCTCTGTTATCCAAAAACTCCTAGCCAAATGCAAACCTTCCTGCTGAATACCACCAAATTGCATCCACAGCTATAACCTATCCCATTTCACTTCTAATAAATAGATCCATCATCAAACACACCATTCCATCTCTGTGGAAAACCTCATATATCATATCACTCCACAAAGGTGGCCCCTCCCTAGACCTTTCCAGCTATCGACCAATTGTAATTCTCTCACCCCTTTTTAAGATTCTAGAAGGATGTATTCATCACTAGTTCCTCTCCTATTGCCTCACCAACAACCTTCTCTCCTTAATCGAACACTGATTTCACCCATCCCACAGCATGCCACTGCCCTACTCAAATTCACCAATACTATAAACTACCACAGGAATCTAGGTAAATTAGTCTCAGCTACCTTCCTAGATTTATCCAAGGCATTTGACAGAGTCTCACATAATAAACTACTGTCTTGTCTCTCTGACCTCAGCCTTAACAACCCCACCCTACTCTGGTTTAAAAGGTATTTAGATAACTGCCAACAATCCGTCAAATGGCATAACTCTCTATCCTCCCCCCCACTCCCAACCTCCTTAGGCATGCCGCAAGGATCAGTCCTAGGCCTTTTCTTTTTAATATCTTCATAAACCAACTCCACTCAGCTATCTCTAAAGCTGACATAACTTCAGTATGCTGATAACACAACTCTCATATGCTCTGCACCCAACATCCAACTTCTCCAACAAAAAGCCCAAGAAGCCTTCTCTGAAATAGAGAACTGGCTTAACAACTTACAACTCATACTAAATCCTAAAAAAACACAGCTAATGCTATTCCACTCTAACAAAACCCAAATCACCCCTGTCACTGAGGTTAAACTCCTAGGAATTACCATTGACTAGCAACTCAAATTCACAAAGCACATATCAACAGCCATCATTAATGTCCACAAAAAGCTAGGTTCCTTTTATCACTGTAAAAGTTATCTAACCACCGAATCTTGAATTGCAATAGCTAGGACCCATCTCCTATCTACTCTACTTTATGCATCTCCAATTCTAACTAATCTTTACAAAACTGACCTTAATAAACTTTCCATCTGTAACAACAAAATCGATAGATTCGCTACCAATGCCAAATCACAATCCCACCACTGCCTTTCCCTAAAAGCCTTGCACTGCCTTGAATTTCCACACCTATTAAGGTACCATCAACTCAGCCTAGCTCATCTAATTCTGTACTATCCCAAGAAAACCCCTTACCTGAGTGGAATGCTGAACTTCTACAATTCAAATAGACAACTTCGGTCCTCCAACAAAGCCTTAATCGAAACCATCACATACAACTCCAGGGAATCACTATTTGCCCATGAAATAGCAAAAATATGGAACAACCTTCCCCTTGACCTCAGACTAGAAAACTCCACACCCTCCTTCAAAAGCCTGCTTAAAAGATACCACTTCACCTACCATCTATGCAACTGTAGTTGACCCCCTTGAAGCCTCATCCACTCACTATTTCCACACCCCATCTTTCCTGGACAACATAAACAACACATTCTAACTATACCTATCCATGTGGGAGCAATAACCTATATATGAGTGTATGTACATATGTATATGCAGTATATATATATATATATATATATATATATATATATATATATATATATATATGCTCTTTCATGTATATTTGCTTGAATGCATATATGGAAACTTAAACATTTATATACTCTTAATCAATTGTGAAATATCTTGCAATGCTCTACCAGGTTCTTATCTTGTCTCATTATATATTTTGTGCACTTGTATTTTCAACCAAAAGGGGTAATATCCTTTTATTGTATTCTAACTGCTGTAAAGTCTACAGTCTGTATGCTACTACTCTGCAATGTCTCTTTTGTAAAGTTTTCTTCTCTCTGTAAACTTATGGAGTTTTTCTCCCCAGGACTTCTCTGAAAATGGACACTTGTTGTCCAGTCGGACTATCCTGGCAAATAAATGTTAAATAAATAAATAATTAATTAAATAAATATGTAGACAGTGACTTGGCCTTTGACCATCACGTTCTTACTGTAGTAAGGATGTCTTTTTATATTGCGCAACTTCTTAGCAAAGGTATTGCATCAAGGTCCAAGGATGTCATTGTTCTGTTGTACTTGGCTCTTATTAGACCAGTCATAGAATACAATGCCACCTTTGGTATGTTCCTGAACAGACATATGCAAAAACTGGAGTGTCCACAGAGGTTCCTCACAAAAAGAACACATGGTGTAGACAATATGTCCTATGCATACTGAATCAAAGCCCTATCTTTATACTCAGTCTTCTACAGGTTGCTGAGAGACAATCTTTGTTTGAACTACAAAGCATCCTCTTATCCAGCCTTAATGGACATGTTGCACATTCACAAAACAAATAGCATCAGAAACACCCAATCCAGGAACCTAAACTTCATCTGCAATATACATAAGATATGCTGGAGAGACAGATATGTGTCTCAGAGACTGCCCCTTCTGTAGAACAGGCTTCTCATCCATGTGAAGCAGAGCTCTTCCTTGCAGTTATTCATGTGCAACTCGGATAAGTGAATGGGAAATCATAAAATCACCCCTGGTCCTGCACCCATGTCTCTGTTAGAGACAGGTACCTTGAAAATACTCGACCACTCATGTCCAAATTATCTATACCACCACAAAAACCTATGGGACCAAAACTTGGCTAATATTTTAGGGAATCATATCTAAGTTTAAAAAGGCCCAACAGGATCAATAGCCTAGTAATTCCCTATGATCCTATGATCATATAATCATATAAGTAAACCGCTCAACTCATTAACTAAGAAGACTCTACAGTAGTAATGAATCAAGTCCATGACATATGTTAAAATGATGTCGCATTTCAGAAATGACAGTGGCATAATTCTGATCTTACAAAAATGCTGAGCATGTTGTGCATGCTTGGTCAGCAGGATCTGGTGACACCTTATTACAAAATCGGTGAAGCCAGAAAAGTGCCATCACCCATGACAGTTGTGTCTTCACTACTAATGACAGAAGATACTCTCAAGCCAGAAGAGAATCTGTAACAATAGCATGGCACTGTCAAGCGTTTCATTTATGTTTGTATGGAATCCCTTTTACTCTCTGCTAGCACATCACAAATGTCTAGAGATCATTGGGATAATTCTAAATCTAAACCTCCAAGTAGGATTGAAAGTCAGAAACACTGCTTATAACCCCATAACTTTGACATTCAGTATCACACGGAGAGGGGAAATCCAACAGGCTTTACATCCACGTACCTAGCAACACTCTTATCACAGGATTTTCCAGAGCTTGCATACCTTTAGAAGATCTTTTTGCATTTTTGCTCACAATGGAGAGTCTAAAGGACTCATGCGGGAAGACAGCCATGAAGAAACTGTAAAAAAAAAAAAAAAAAAAAAAAAAAAATCCTGTACTTTATTTAAGCAGCTAAAGGTTTGTGTTACATACTTCTAATATCTCTGTATGTTATGTTTCTGTTCTAACAGATTAGCAACTGCAAAAGGGGTTTAAGAATGGCACCAGATGGTAACATTAGTTTATAAAATTATTTGTATTTAGTAAAACTATCTCATTTCAAAATAAAGTTCTAGAACTGGCACACTAGGGACATCAATCAAAATATATTAAAGTCAAAAACACTTTTAAAGCTGGCGGCTTAGATTTTAAAGGAAAAAAATATGGGTTTCTTAAAAAGACTATCAAACAACAACTAGTACAAAGCTAGCTAGCATGTCATGCTAATACTTGGATCACTGGCCCTGAACCCTTAAATACTTTACCATTGCCAAAATTCATCTTGGACAGGATTTAAGTGCTGAGTTTTATGGAATGTATTTTTTTAAAATTAATTTTTAATTTATCTGTTATCTAGGTAAGTGGACTGGTCCTTCTCACTATGACCCAAGTCATAAGGACAAAGATGTGTTTGCATGTGTGCAAGTGTGTGTGTGTGTGTGTGTGTGTGTGTGTGTGTGTGTGTGTGTGTGTGTGTGTGTGTGTGTGTGTGTGTGAGAGAGAGAGTCACTGCATGTCAGGGTTAGTGAAAAAAGTAGATTTAGTGTTTTGGATGTGTGCTACTGTATGTGGTATGTGTCTGTGGGCCATTTGTAGTGGTAGACTTACAGAAAGGGTTTCTTTAAGGTAAGGATGAAGGGCTGGGGTTAGATGCAGGGATGGGGTTAGCAAGCATTAGTAAGTAGTGCAGGGGGCACTGATAGAAGTTTCTATTTATTTTTGTTAATTTGAAAACAATTGTCATTCTGAGAGTATTTGCAAAGCTCACAAACATTTTAGTAACTTCATTATACATTTTACAAAGATGCTTTATTGTGTTATGTTCTAATTACTGTTTTTAGTATAGTTTTTTTTATTCATTCTGCTATTTGATTACTTCTGACTGTGGAACCTTGCTTAAATTTTGCAGGGTTTGCTATCAGAGTTTTTCTCTAAGAAGGAGAATGACTGTCATGTACAGACCATTCGAGATTTGTGTCTTTTCCAAATTATTAGTAAAAAAAAACAATGGGTGGGGTGTTGAAGAATGTTGATCATGCATTATTTAGTCAGACTGTTGCACAACCCATTTTTTCTCATTTCATTCGATGACTTGCTTGTCTTCACAAATCTGAAGAGCCAAGTATAGCATAGTGCTAAAACAAAATTTGGTAGAAATCTATTGTTCAGATTGTTCAGTAACAGTAAAAGCATCAGTGACTATAAATAACTCTGTAATTCAATAGAAGGGAAATGATTTGTAATGTAAATCAGTTCATATTTAAGCAATGATATTATGTTAATGGGGCGGTAAGGTAAGCAGGATAGTAAGGCATCTCACAGTCATAAGCATAAGTTATGTCTTGCTTTAGAATTCTCAGAGAAAGACATTCATCCTTCGATCACTGCAAGTGTATAAATGCATTCAGTATTTATAGACATGAGAATATGCTCAGCTTTCAAGAATTACTAAGTGCCAGATAATTGCTGCACATCTTTGGAAAATGGCAACTATAGAAATATCAACATCTGTATGTGATTGCCATTCTTTTGAACTGTAGGGATATGTTTATGTAAGCAGGATGTTTGCCTTTTATGATTTAGGTGCTTGCCAACTTTTGACATCTTCAGTGTTTTTTTGTAATATCAATCTGTTTCTGGGGAGATAGCTTTGATAATGAAACACTGAGAGGCAAGCATATACACTGACAAAGTTTAAGAGATAGGAACTCGTTTCATACAGTTTGGTAAGATAATATGCTGTAGTCCTCTAATTAACTGTAATACAAAACAACTGCTGCCTCTTCAGATTTTTGGCCCACTTGTTTCTTATCAGTGCTTGTATGCTATCCCACCCTTCTTTTGTTTTCCAGCATTTAAAATCATTGTTGCTGTGTCAGTGACATCAGTGAGAGGTAAGATGACTTTAGCCATTGCTGAGTTACATAGGCATGTAATTCCATTTTAGAATAGCAAGTTTTATAAGAGAGGAAGGGTGGTTCCTCTGGCTGATTCAGTATGTTTGATCAGGAAGCTGTGGCCTATACTGTAAGCCAGGTCCCAGGAAGCAACTGTGAAAAGAGAAAGAAAAAAATGAGGAGTAACTAAAACAAAAACAGGAAAGGAAGTCCAGGTACTATTGCAGAAGTACCTGTCAATTATAGTGTGCTACTTATAACAGTCTTTAGGTCTTATCTGTGTCATGCACTAACGTGGCTTCTGTAAAGACTATCTATTTCTCATTTTGTTTCTTCTGTTAATAGAAAAAAGATATGTTTTATCAGACTGCTGAATGGCAAGTATGAATCACTTATTACCCTTTTAGGCTTCTAAATGCCCACTGACCACCAGTACAATTTAACCTACCCAACTTCTGACACTCCCTCCTCCACCATGAGCTCCAAGGCCAGACTACACTACTTAAATGTGTAGACCACAACTGCTTAACAAAATAGTTAAAAGCTTAAAAAATGCTTTTAGTGGAACTTGCCTTCAGTAAGTATGTATAAGGTAGTGTGAGTGGCACGATAAAAGGATAAAATGACCAAATTAAATGGGGGGGGGGTCCAGCAAGCCATAAGGACAGTAAATGAAATATGCAGTGGTCCAGTAGGCCAATGTTTTGAAATAAAGAATCAACACTCTAGGACAGAAGAAGCTGTAGCCTATTTAAAATTAATATGTTGTGGGAAAATTAAAGGCAAGACAGGCCTTTCAGTGTTTTGTTTTTATTTAGTTGCGTATTATTAATGAAGGTAGTCAGACAGCTAAGTAGCAATAAGACATTGGGTGATGATGTAGTTAATCAAAGCATGAGTGGGATTGGCAGAGAACTGGTAGTAAACACACTGCAGTTTGAATCTAGTATTTCAGCAAATGTTTATACAACAGTTATGTACTGAATGCCATACCTAATTGCAAGCTAAGTTTTAAAATGTGCAAAGAATGATGCTGTCTTCATTGTATTTTACAGTTTAAATCCAGCAACATTTGCCGACTGTTTTCTGAGTCTACCACTTGACAGCATATCTTGAAAGAGATGCAAACATTTAAAATACACAGAGGCAAGTTTGTCACATCAGCCCACTATCAGGAAGCACCATATATTCACATCAGTCATAAACACCACCAGATCCAGGTTATAAAGAAAAAATACCAAGGACACCTAGAACTTGCTCTGAAAGATCCCAGCCTCCTGCACACAGGGTAACACTACTCTCTCTTTCCACTCACACATACAGCTAATCCACATAGCATAGCTAAAAGTCACCAGGAAAGCAGGCCTAAGCTCAAAAGACCTACTAAGTCTGCTTCTACACAGAGAAATGTTTTGGTCATAGATGACTTTATAATTAGGCATCTAGCCTCCACATTCACCAGACTAAAAAATAACAGGTTGATTGCAAGATGTGTGTCTGGTGTCAGGGTCTATGATGTCACAAGGGATATAAGGTCCCTTAAACCAGACAAATATGACTGTTATCTAGTGGTGATCCATGAGGGAGTGGATGGTTTGAGGTGCTCCACCAAGAGGGGCATGCACAAAGACATGAGAGGACCTAAATGGAATGTGCTAATAGGCAAGAAAGACACTATTCTTGAGTAGTGTCTTGTCTTCACCTAGCATCTCTCTCAACCTCTTACCATAAGAAATCTGGACAAAGGCCTAAAATAGGGACACATTTTAAATATTGCTCTTATAAACATAGAAAGTTGCTACAAAAACAGGTTTGGTTTTGTGTTAACATACATTTTTGAAGGGTGTGAAGTCTGAAACTCAAATGCATGTCATTGTTTAGAGAATTCAATCTTCACTGATTTTCCAGAAAATTACAAATTTTATGAGGACCACATCAAAAATATGAGGCAAAAATCTGGACATTCAGCACCCAGAATGAATCCTAGACATCAAGACAAGATAATTGGCTTTAACAACTGTCTAAGTAATTGGTATTGTTACTCTAAGGGGATCCAGTATGTGTCAGCCTGGGATGAAATAGTAGATAAGGCTTCCTATTTTACCATTTGTGATTTATACCTCTCATACCAGGGTTTCCACATACTGACTAAAGCTCTTGCCACCTTCATGGTGTCTTTTTTAGGCAAAACCTCAACTGGGCATTAACTCAAACTCAAATTGACATTGTGGTGGAAATACTTAGTATTCGAAGTCTAAAGAGAAAGATGCCAGAACCTGAGGCACTCTTGCAGAACAAATATGTTCATATTTATGTAGCTGATGAGATATAATTTCAATGCAGGAAAAGCACTCCGTCTGTACTAGGTTTCGTGTCCTATGCCTTCAGGCACTTGGGTAACTGTTAGGAAATATCTGTATTTGTCAGAAATACCATCACATCATGTCATATTATCCATAAACCTAATTGGGAGCTGCTAGAAATCCAAATCACCCTTAGCAAATCCAACTGTTACTTCAGTGTTAGCTATAGATCTCCATCAATGCCCCCCACAGATCATGGAAATTACCTTAACACCACTGAGGGTTTAAATATTAAAGCAAATACTTTCTTGATAGGGAACTTCCATTACCCAAGTATTGATTGACACACATACACCTCTAAAAGTGGATATGCTTGTCCTGCACTGGTGGTATACAGGGATAAAGCCCTGACTATGGCCCATGTGACCTGAGTTTGATTAGTGATGCAGCTGCTTGATGGTACAGGTAGGGAGGATGGGTGTACCTGTTCTGGAGGAAAGACAATGTGAGGTGAAGTCATTTGTTGAGTTGTGGTAGATGTTAAAACTGAGAAGGAATACCAGGACTTGGGAGTGGGAGAGAGCCAAGTAGGCATGGTCATTCTATTATCCTGGGCTGGAGCATGCATTCAGGCCACTCTTCATTGCCCACTCAGCCAGATGTGCATATATGTCATTACTCTGGAGAGTATTAGGACTGTGAAAAAATCCTAGACCCTATCTGGTTAATGACACTATTCCCAGTTTCTCAAACATTGCCCCCAGGAATGAAATAAGCCAACATAGACAAGCCAGTGTTCTCAGCCTGGGGAAATTAATGGTCCAAATGAGGATGTACAATAATAATAATAATAATAATAATAATAATAATAATAATAATAACTTTTTTAATACAAATGTACTGGAACAAATTGTAAAACTGTCCACTAGTGGTTCTAATATTCTAGACCTAGTACTTACCAACCTAGCTCCCACCTGTACTCAACCCCACGGCTCTTCATCCTTTCTTAATTTTGACCACAAATCAGTCATCTCTGCCAGTTCCAGTAGCACAACCTAAGCATTAAATGATACCCTCTTTAGGGACTTCTCCAGGGCAAACCAATACAAAATTCCTAACAATTCTCCACAAATGGACCCAACCAAGAGGGCTGCCACATTCACCTCCAACTTTTACCAACATCTAAACAGCTGTATAATAAAGCCTATATCATTGCTCCCTAAATAAAATGGCAAACTTAGGAATAAACCTCTCTCATGAAACACCCATATTAATAAACTGGATGACAAAAGAAGGAAAATAATGAAGGATTGTATGAAATCCCTTTCCCCCATCTAAACACTGCACTGAAACATGCCAGCATGGAACTTAAGAGCACTATTAGAAAATATAACTTGGAGTGTGAGCATAGGATTGCTGTGGAACCTGAAGGAAACTACAGATCTTTGTTCAGTAATGAAAAGAAAGTGATGAATAATACCCAACAATGCACTGAGTTCTTCTATAATAATATCACACATTATAACCTCAAGAATATAGCCAGTATTTTTGCAGACAAATTTGGTGCTGACTTTTCCCATCTACTCACATTGTTGCTCCACTATCCTTGCCTTGGAAATTTAGTTTGCCTTGAAACCCATTTGGAACAAATCTTTGAATTTCTGCAAGGCTAAAACTAATACTTCCATGAGACCAGATAACATACCAGGTTGCATTCTTATCATTGCCAATAATGCACTATACAAGCCTCTACTTAAATTGTTAATCTTCAGCCTGTTCACAGGATTTGGAGAACAGCCAATATGACCCCTAAAAAAGTGTGGGCCTCTACTGTTCTGTGTAATTATAGGCCCATCAGCCTCATCAGCTTTTTTTTAAAACAATAAACATCTTTATTAAATTATCATGTATGACATAGGTAGTCTTACTGTTATTTAAATGAAAATAAACCATACCGACACAATTTCAGTTGCAAGTATTATACATTGCAAACCATACTAACACAACTGTAGCTGCAAACTTTATATATCACGTATAATATATCCAGTCATTGTCAGTCAAACGTTTCATAGCTAATTCAAATCCAGCCTTCTTTGAAACCTCATTCCTTTTCTGCATGTACTGATCTCACAATTCCCATTTTTTCCTATGTAATTTGCTCCTACCCTTTTCTAAAGATCCCAATTCCAGTTGTTTTATCTCTGTTACTACTTTTGCTACTTCTAATAATGTTGGCTTAGACTTTGATGTCCATTTTCTAGTAGCTGCTTTTTTGGTAGCCACCATAATTAGACTCAGCAAGGGCTTATGTCTAGGCAATTCCAATTCTGTATCATAGCTTAAAAAAATCATTTCCTTAGTTACACCAGTTTGCTCATCCAGCATCTCTGATAGAGCACTCTGCAGGGAATCTCTAAAGTCTGCCAACTCATTACACTCCCAGAAAATATGTTTCCAGTTACCGCTTTCTTCCCCATCACACCTCCAACATTTGCTGTCTACCTGAGGAACAATTCTTTGAAGTCTACTTGGGGGTATAAAAATACCTATGTAAACACTTCCAAGCAAAGATCCTAAATCTTCTAGACTTTGTTGCATATTTGGGAGACATACATATACACCGCCCCCATTGTTTCTTTGTGAATTGGTTATCCATTCTCTCTTCCCAATCTTTTCTAACCTCCTCTGATTGATTCTTTAAGCTATCATGCAATATTTTATATGATCTGCTAATTATTCCTTTTTTAACAGCAGCTTCTGTTCTAGATTCTACTAAAAACTCTACTAGTATTGATTTTTCATTTAGGATATCCCTATTTCTTTCTCTTTGCCTAAACTCTGATATCAATCTCTGATAGGGAAGGCAATCTATAACCTGCTGTCCAAATAAATTCTTGTCATCTTCCCATTCTATTACCTTTTCCACTCTAGTAACTTGCTCCCAATACCTTGTTTCCTTTGCCAGTTTTCTCCAATAAATTCCAGCCCCCTATTGTCTGTATCCCTGATTGCAGTCATTCCTTATCTGCAGAATCTCCTTTCACCATTCCTGTGTTAGCTTAGTTCTTATAATACTTTCTGCTACTTTATGAATATAATATTCTGTGTAATTATTGATGTTAAGTTATCTATCTCGCCTTCGTTCTTGCTGGTTGGGATCAGAGCCAATCCTCGGCTCTGACTCGGCCATCTTCAATAGCTCGAGAGCTGTTTACTGGCTCAAGGCTATCCCTTATCCCATAATGCCTAGAGATAGCTACCCAGATCTCATTTGTCACTTCAGCTGCTAGGTGTCGTTTTTCTGGCTCAGGCTCGTATAGGTTTTTTGTATAACTTTCTTCACTAGATTTCAACCCTTCTAGTATTTTATTGTTAACGATAGTCTTGTTTTGTGATGGATAGCTTGTTAGCTTGTATTATCCCTCCTGTTTCTTGTAGAACTCATTTAACTTAGAGAGTTCTCCCCCCACCCCTCCCCCCTACCTCTTCTTGTCAGGTTAGCCGTTTAAGTTAGAGGCTTTTCCTTCTACCTTTCTCGTATAGGCTAGCCATTTAAGTTAGAGGCTTTCCTATTCTCTTAAAAAAAAAAAAAAAAAAAAAAAAACTTTAGCTATAGTCTTTATAGTAGTGTGCTTTTTGTAGACTGTATTTTGCTTCTGGTTGTTATTGTTATAATTGCTTTTCCTTACTTTCAAGGATGTCAAGGAATTCAAAGTTTCTGGGTTCAAGAAGTGTGACTCATGCTGTCAGAAAATGTCTCTGACAGATGGGCACACTTCTTGCATCTACTGTTTAGGTGCTGTGCACCTGCAGGACTCTTGTTCTATCTGCCATGCCTTTAGTCCAAGAGTCCTGCAGGAGCGTAAGAATAAGCTTATCCTTAGGGGTCTTTTAAAACCCCAGGATTCACCGGCCAAGAGTTCACAGCCTGTGAAATCCCCTAAGCCCACTAAGCCGTCTGCTCCAAGTTCGGAGCCATCTTCAGTTCAGGGTTTACATTCCACGTCGGTTCCAGCTGGCACCGACAAGACAATCTCCCCATTGGCTCCATCAGAGGCTTCAGAGCCATCACAAAGCCACAAGAGGCTAAGGTCCCCCTCACTTGAATCGGTGCATTCGGCTCCTCGGTCTCCTTTGCTTCAGAGTGAGCGCAGTCACCGATCCTCTCACTCCTCTTGGTCCTCTAGGCTATCGGATCACGATGTCGCGAGAGTGGTCAGTAGGTTGCTAAAGTCACAGGCACTAGCCAAGTTGTTGTCCAGCCCTCCTCAACAGGTATCAGCTCCATCCACTTCTCTCGATGTTCCTCCTCCGACTCCAGTGAGTTCGGAGCCGGAGTTCATTGGGGTTCGAGTAGTGGAACCGTCGGCTCTGATAACACTATGTTACTTGGTTTTTCATAAGGACAGGGTTGCTCTGAGAACTAATCCCTCATTTCTCCCTAAAGTCTGCCCTGAAAGTAACTTAAACCAATCTATAGATCTTCCTGTGTTTTCCCTAATCATACCAACAAGGCAGAATACAAACTACACCAATTGGATGTTCATAGGCAATTGCGCTTTTACCTGCACAGAACTAAAGAAGTAAGGAAATCGAACCAACTATTCCTCTCTTATGCCTTGGGAAAGCAAGGTCTCCCAGTTTCCAAGGTAACCCTGTCCAGATGGTTGTCTCACACTATTACTTTCATTTATAAGTTAAGGAACAAAGAGTTACCTATTAAACCGAAAGGTCATTCTACTAGGGCCTTGGCCACCTCTGTATCCTTCCAGTCTAGGTTGCCCATGGATTCTATCTGTGCAGCTCCCATGTGGGCAAACCCTCATACCTTTAATTCTCATTACAAGTTGGATATGGTCTCCAGGAGCAGAGCTGACTTTGGTTCCACTGTTCTGAAGAGTCTGTTCCATTGAGCCACCCAGGATGTTAGGTGCTAGGGATGCTGTCCCAACCAGCAAGAATAAAGGCAAGATAGACAACCTAACATAAAGAAGTTATGTACCTACCATAACGTTCCATGTTAGATGTCTTCATCTCGCCTTCCTTCTTGCATCCCGCCCTCCACCCCCCTGTCCTATTGGATCGAGAGGAATTTTTTGTTCTGTTTCACTGGCTGTGTGTTCTCTTGTGTCCTTTTTTGAACTAAGAGAATATAGCAGGTATAGTCAACTGGTTCTTGACTGAATTATTATGTTGTTATGTCTGGGGTTAGCTATTTCAAACGAGATCTGGGTAGCTATCGCTAGGCATTATGGGATAAGGGGTAGCCTCTTGCCAGTAAACAGCTCTCGAGCTATTGAAGATGGCTGAGTCAAAGCTGAGGATTGGCTCCGATCCCAACCAGCAAGAAGGAAGGCGAGATGAAGACAACTAACATGGAACATTATGGTAGGTACATAACTCCTTTTTATTCTCCTTAAAGGTTTGCATCCAGGGGCAGCCCGTGCTATCGGACTGCCGGACTGCAGCCCCCTCAACAAAAAAAAAAAAAGAAAAAAAAATGTTTAAAAATTCGCGGACTTCGCGCATGCGCAGTAGTCCAGACTACTGCGCATGCTCCAGGCAGTCCAGGTAGGGAAACATAGGAGACGTCTGTGCACTTTTAAAGTGCACAGACTCGCTGGGAAAATGCGTCGGGGCCGGACTGCAACAGCAGCAGTCAGATGCTCTCGTCGGGGACTGTGGATTAGGGTTTGGAGCGCGGGAATCTCGCGGGACTATGGACTCTCGTCGGGACTGGATTATTGCGCGGGCATTTGGATTACGTTATGGAGAATGGGCAGCAAGGACAGGTAAGTGTGTTAATTATTGTTTAGAATGGTAGGGAAGTGTGTGAATGAATGTATGCCTATTTGAATGGACTGGTGTGTGTTTATTGTGTAGAATGGTAGGGAAGCCTATTTGAATGGACTGGTGTGTGTGTGTGTGTGTGTGTGTGTGTGTGTGTGTGTAAATGCCCCAGGTGCTCATGGTGGTGTGGTAGGGAATTCCTCAGGCTTGAACCCTGTACCCTGTATGCAGGTGTTAAAGACTTGAGTTCCCTACCCACCACCATTTGTAAAAAAATTGCAGATTTTGCCTCATATTTGATCTGATCTGTTCCTCATAATATCTGTGGTTTGTAAATGTTGCAATGCTTGATATTTGATGGTGTAGTAGTAGCATTGTTGCCTCACAGCTGCAAGTTCTCAGGTTTGATTCTTGGCTGGGGTTCCTTCTTTGTTGGGTCGTTTGCTTGATATTTGATGGTGTAGTAGTAGCAGTGTTGGGGGTTCCTTCTTTGTGGGGTCTGTTTGCTTGATATTTGATGGTGTAGTAGTAGCATTGTTGCCTCACAGCTGTAGGTTCTCAGGTTTGATTCTTGGCTGGGGTTCCTTCTTTGTGGGGTCTGTATCTTCTCCTTGTGTTTGTGTGGGTTTGCTTTTGTGTCCTCCCATGTTACGAAGACATGTCTGCATTATTCTTCCTGGGCCTCTGCTGAAAATTGTTTTTTTTTGTTCCAAGTCAGACTGTCCTGATTAACAAATGTTAAATAAAATTGACAGGCATTTGAATTTCAGACTTCAGGTTTCTGAATGTTTGTTTAATTTCTTACATATTTGATGGTGCACTGGTAGTATTGTTGCCTCATAGCTACAGGATTTGTGGTTTGATTCTTGGCTGTGGTGCCTTCTTTGTGGAGTCTCCATCTTATCTCTGTGTTTGTGTGGATTTGCTCTGGTATCCTGCCATTTTACAAAGACGTGTCTACAGTATTTCTCCCTGGGCCTCTGCTGAAAATTGTTTTTGTTCCATCAGAAGTAAAATTGACAGGCATTTGAATTTCAGACTTCATAGTCTTCAGAAAATACATAGTAAAACAACTTTTTATTCTAGCAATAAATATATAGTAACACAACCTTTTATTATAGCAATTTTTTATGTTTATAAGATGACTATTTGAAATGTTTCCTTATTTTTGGGACTGTAGTACCCTGTTAGTGGCTTTGTCCAGGTGTTTTGTGCTAAGGGGTTGACAGCTATGGTGAGAACTGAATTAATTAAATGATAGCCATTTAAGTTTCAGTCTTCCTCTCGTTCACAAAACAGCTGATTTGGCGTAGTGGTATGTTGCTCTTGACTGTTTTGCACAGGGACCTTGTCTGTAAAATGTACGATGGTAACACAGCATTTTTCTTTCACAAAGCAGGTGATTTGGCATAGTGGTATGTTCTGACTCTTTTTTGCACAGGGACTTGGCAGTAAAATGTATGGTGGTACCGTGGTAACACAGCATTTTATTCTAGCAGCTTTCCAAGATTATACAAGCAATGTTTAATGTGTCCCTGGTTTTTGCCCTTTTGACCCACCCCAATAAATGTTGCTTTTTCCAGACTTCTTGTGCTGCGAAGTTGAGATGCAGTTGAGTATTGAGCAGATTTTACAAGGAGCTGAGAGCTGCAGGGGAAGAGAAGTTTAGTGCTAATAGCACAACAGGCTGTGTGCTTGCTTTTGATGCAGAAGGTTGTTGGTTCTACTCCCATAAGGGGTGAATGCTGAAAGTCAAGATACTAATTATGAGCCTGTTATCAGTTTGCCATTCATTTCCTATTGCAATATTACTAGCTTATTTTTAATGTAATTTAGGCAATTTATTCCACAGGGGCATCAGACACTTTATTGTTCGATGAAACCATGAAATGTAAAGGTGATTGCTAGCACCAACCTCTTCATTACAGATTTATTTAACGTGGAATTATTTAGATGACTTTTTTACTACTTCAGAGATTGTGCATATTTACTGATAATGGTGGACTGTAGAATTGTGCATATTTACTGATAATAGTGGACTGTAGAAGTTTGAGTAGACTTTTATGATGGAAATGTTCTGAATTGGGCAGTTTTGTTTCATTGTTTACTGGAAAAATGTTCAAAGCAATAGGAAGGTGTATCAAAGAGCACATGTATGTTTCATATGCAAGGGACCTATGATTTGAAAACAGCCCAGAATTAATTTTTATCTGCCACGAGTAAAATGTATTTTCTTTGAATGTGGATTTTAATGTTGTTTCAGTGAATGTGAGTTTCAAGGGCAGAGAAGGTTTAATGCCAAGTTTGTTATGTCTTAGTGTTTGTGCTGTAAAATGCAAAAATAAAACTTTCAAATGAAGTTCAAATCATCATAGAAGTAAATCAGTATGCACATTAGTGTTTATGGTAAATGGAGTGAAATAGCAAATTAATGGATCATTGGAATGGCTGCAGGAGGCTCCATTCGACCAGGGTTTTGTGAGGGGAAGGGCAGCAAACTTAGACAGCCCCAGCTGAACCATACCTCCCAACTGTCCAGATTTTCAAAGAATGAATAGATGTTTTGCTTCTTATTTTGATTTGTTCCTCAAAAATTTGTGGTTTTCTGGCAAATCATTTAGGAATTAAGTCACTAAATAATGACACACCTAGTTTCAGACTTCATAACCTTCAGAAAAATGCATGCTAAAGTAAGACCTGTTCTATCAACTGTCCCAGTTTATAGAAGAGCATTTTTTAGTACTGTTTATATGTTCCCCCCAATATATTTGGCCTTGTCCAGATTTATGTCCCAGTTTATACAAGAGCAATTTTTAGTACTGTTTATATGTTCCCCCAATATATCTGGCCTTGTCCAGATTTATTGCATTAACAGGTTGAGAGGTACATGCAAATAAATTATTAGGCATAGCCGAACCTCTGAACTGTCCCTGATTTTGACTCAAAATGTTCCTCTTCCCCTAATGATCCCTCCGCAAAATAGCAATTTTGGAAGAAAACATGGAGGGTTTATAATTAAGAAATAACTGTAATAATCAGATTACTTTTATTTCAGAAATGCATGTAGATTATTTTATTTTGTCAGCTGCTCAAGTTAGCAGTACTAATATTAAAGTGTCCCTTCTTTGACAGGTTCCCAGCTGTATTGTGTTGCTATTTTATATTTTTACATCACATTTTTGGTCCATTTTTCATAAAATTGTGTTTTTTGGCAAATTAGTGACAAATAATTAAAGACTGAAGTTAGAAAATAATGACAGACATTTGAGTTTCAGATTTCATACCATTCAGAAAATTCATACTAATGCAAGACCTCTATTAGCTTTCTAAGGTTATAAGAGCGATATTTTAAAAATTGTCCTTATTTTTGGGCCTTTGTCCCATTTCTTTGTATGGCTTTGTACAGATTTCTTGCTCTGAGGTTGAGAGGTATGACAAATGTGTCAGGGCCATCACAAGTCAGCCAGAGACATTTCAAACTGTGACATACTTGTTACACCCCACTCCCCCATGTAGTGACTCTGGATGTGTCGAAGCAAGGCAAGGAGTAGTTATGCAATGTAAATGTGCAGAGAATCCCACCCATCCAAGGTAGACAAGTACTAGAGTGGCTTTTCATCTATCCTTGATTTTTGCAGAATGGTCTGGTTGCTGTCATATTTTTTGTACTGTTGATTTATGCTTATTACTCAAAGTGCATGTTGCTCTGTGTTTAAGTAGCAATACTTTAATGACCATCAGGTAAGCTTGGCTGAGATTGCAAGATGCAAGTAAGCTTTAATAAGCATACTGTTAAAGAATTGCCAACATTGAAAGCCTTTCTGTTGCCATGTAGAGAATACTTAACTAGATAATGTATAAGCCTTGGGTATTGAAATGCATATGCCAGTATTTGTAATAAAGGACAGAATTACATTATTTTAAGAGTCTCATTACACTTGGAGACTTACAGTCATCTCTGCAGGCTTTAACCATAAACCGAATGCCAATCGTGTGGTCTATAACCTGTACAGTAATTCTTTTAAGCAATGTATCTTGAGCTTATTTCTTGTTTGCTTTTCATTTTTTACTTTGATCATGTTTTCCCCATGAAACAAGTAGTTGTTAGGCAGCAGGTCTTTTTTTGGATAAGGAACATTTTTACAACTGGGGGCATCAGAGATTTCTACTTTCAGCATGTTACTTTAATAAAGCTGAATATAAATTATAATTAGAACTGCAGTGCAAGAAGTGGTTTGAGTTGAGTGCTGCTTGTTTTTCTTATACTTGATTTTGACTGGCATTCCATTAATGTATTTAAAAAAATGTAATTTATTTCTTCATGCCTCACAACCTTTTTGTTTCCATCTAGATATTAAGCTGTCATGCAGCCAATGCATTGAAATATTTTTATTCTTCTACACTTCATTTTGTCTTGATTGGACTCTCATGACAACTGTTTGGCACCCAATGCAGTATATTTAGTTTTTGTGGTTTGCTACTACAGGTGTTTGTGTGTGTGGTAGGGAATACCTCAGGCTTGAATCCTGCACCTTGTATGCAGGTTTTAAAGACCTTAATTCCCTACCCACCACCATTTGTGAAAAAAAAAACTGCAGATTTTTGCCTCATGTTTGATCTGATTTGTTCCTCATAATATCTGTGGTTTGTAAATGTTGTAATGCTTGATATATGATGGGGCAGTTGTAGCATTGTTGCCTCACAGCTGCAAGTTCTCAAGTTTGCTTCTTGGCTGGGGTGCCTTCTTTGTGGGGTCTTTATCTTCTCCCTGTGTTTGTGTGGGTTTGCTTTTGTGTCCTCCCATGTTACAAAGACATGTCTGCATTATTTCTTCCTGGGCCTCTGCTGAATTTTTTTTTGTTCCAAGTCAGACTGTCCTGATTAACAAATGTTAAATAAAATTGACAGGCATTTGAATTTCAGACTTCAGGTTTCTTAATGTTTAAGTCTTTGCATATTTGATGGTGCAGTGGTAGTATTGTTGCCTCACAGCTATAGGTTTTCTGGTTTGATTCTTGGCTGGGGTGCCTTCTGTGTGGAGTCTGCATCTCCTCCCTGTGTTTGTGTGGATTTGCTCTGGTGCCCTGTCATTTTACAAAGACGTGTCTGCAGTATTTCTCCCTGGGTCTCTGCTGAAAATTGTTTTTATTCTGTCAGCAGTAAAATTGACAGGCATTTGAATTTCAGACTTCATGTTCTTCAGAAAATACATAGTAACACGACCTTTTATTCTAGCAATTTTCTAAGTTTATAAGATGAATATTTGAAATTTGTCCCTATTTTTGGGACTGCATTCCCTCATTATTGGCTTCGTCCAGGTCTTTTGTGCTAAGGTTGACAGCTATGGCAAGAACTGAATTCACTGAATGTTTGAGGGCTGTATTCCCTCATTACTGGGTTTGTCCAGATGTTTTGTACTAAGAGGTTGACAGCTATGGTGAGAACTGAATTCACTAAATGATAGCCATTTAAGTTTCAGTCTTCCTCTTTTACAAAGCAGCTGATTTGGCGTAGTGGTATGTTGCTCTGTTTTGCACAGGGAGCTTCGCAGTAAAATGTATGGTTCTAGCAACTTTCCAAGATTATACAAGCAATGTTTGTGTCCCTGGTTTTTGGGCTTTTGACCCCCCCCCCAATACATTTTGGCTTTTTCCAGTTTTCCTGTGCTGCAAAGTTGAGTATTGAGTAGATTTTACAAGGAGATGAGAGCTGCAGGCGAACAGAAGTTTAGTGCTGCTTAAGTGAAGTTGGTTTGCCTTGTTAATAGCACAACAAGTTGTGTACTTATCTTTGATGCAGAAGGCTGTGGGTTCTACTCCCACAAGGGGTGGATGCTGCTGTACTGAGAATGTTCTCCTTGGTGAAGATACTAACTATGAGTTCGTTATCAGTTTGCCATCCATTTCCTCTTGCAATATTACTAGCTTATCATTTTTTTAATGTAATATAGGCAATTTATTCCTGAGGGGCAACAGGCACTTTATTTTTCGATGAAACCATGAAATATAAAGGTGTTTGCTAGCAGCAACCTCTTCATTAGTTACATATTTCTTTAATGTGGAATTATTTAGATGACTATTTAGATAGTGCATATTTACTGATAATGGACTGTAGAATAGTGCATATTTACTGATAATGGACTGTAGAATTGTGCATATTTACTGATAATGGACTGTAGAATTGTGCATATTTACTGATAATGGTGGACTGTAGAATTGTGTATATTTACTGATAATGGTGGACTGCGGAAGTCTGAGTAGACTTTTATGATAAATGTTCTGAACTGGGCAGTTTTGTCATTATGGGTACATGCATTTTGTTTCATTGTTTACTGGAAAAATGTTCAAAACAATTTTAAAACGCCCTCTAACAACTGTAATATATTGTACAAGGAATATAATTTAGTACAATGAGGAAGGTGTATCAAAGAGCATGTGTATGTTTCATATGCAAGGGGCCTATGATTTGAAAACAGCCCAAAATTAATCTTTATCTGCCACTGGCAAAATGTATTTTCTTTGAATGTGGGTTTCAATGCTGTTTCAATGAATGTGAGTTTCAAGAGCAGAGAAGTTTTAATGCTAAGTTTTCATTGTGAGACTGCATTGCTTTGTTTAGTAGATGACTTAGTGTTTGTGCTGTAAAATACAAAATAAAACTTTCAAATGAAGTCCAACTCATCATACAAGTAAAGCAGTATGCACATTAGTGTTTATGGTAAATGGAGTGAAATAGCCAAGTAATGGTTCATAGGAATGGCTGCAGAGGCTCTTCAACCGTGATTTTGTCAGGGGGGAAGGGCAGCAAACTCAGACAGGCCCAGCTGAACTATACCTCCCAACTGTCCAGATTTTCAAAGAATGAATAGATTTTTGCTTCTTATTTTTGGTTTGTTCTTCATAAAATTTATAGTTTTCTGGCAAATTATTTAGAAATTAAGTCACTAAATAATGATACACTGAGTTTCAGACTTCATAACCTTCAGAAAAATGCATGCTAAAGTAAGAACTGTTATTCTATCAACTGTCTCAATTTATACAAGAGCAATTTTTAGTACTGTTTATATGTTCCCCCAGTATATTTTGCCTTGTTCAGATTTACTGCATTAACAGGTTGAGAGGTACATGCAAATAAATTGCTTTATAGAATTAGGCATAGCCAACCTCTCAACTGTCTCCGATTTTGGCTTAAAATGTTGCTCTTCCCCCAAATAATCCCTCCGCAAAATAGCAATTTTGGAAGAAAACATGGAGGGTTTACAATTAAGAAATAACTGTAATAATCAAAGTTATAGATTACTTGAAATGCATGTAGATTATTTTATTTTGTCAGCTGCTCAAGTTAGCAGTACTAATATTAAAGTGTCCCTTCTTTGACAGGTTCCCAGCTGTATTGTGTGGCTATTTTATATTTTTGCATCACATTTGGTCCATTTTTCATAAAATTGTGTTTTTGGCAAATTAGTGACAAATCACTAAAGACGGAAGTTAGAAAATAATGGCAGACATTTGAGTTTCAGATTTTATACCCTTCAGAAAAGTCATACTAATGCAAGACCTATTCTATTATCTTTTTAAGTTTATTAGAGCAATATTTAAAAATTGTCCTTATTTGTGGGCATTTGTCCCACTTCTGTGTATGGCTTTGTCCAGATTTCTTGCTCTGAGGTTGAGAGGTATGACACATGTGTCAGGGCCATCACAGTCAGCCAGAGACATTTCAAATTGTGACATACTTGTTGCACCCCACTCCATCATGTACTGACTCTGGATGTGTCCAAGCAAGGCAAGGAGTAGTTATGCAGTGTAAATGTGTAGTGTCCCCCCCCCCCCATCCAAGCTAGACACAAGTACTACAGTGGCTTTTCATCTGTCCTTGATTTTGCAGAAAGGTCTGGTTTCTGTCATATTTTTGTACTGTTGATTTATACTTATTACTCAAAGTGCCTGTTGCTCTGTGTTTAAGTAGCAATGCTTTAATGACCATAATGTAAGCTTGTCTGAGATCATAAGATGCAAGTAAGCTTTAATAAGCATACTGTTAAAGAATTGCCAACATTGAAAGCCTTTCTGTTGTTGCCATGCAGAGAATACTTGACTAGATAATGTATAAGCCTTGGGTATTAAAGGACAGGATTCCATTATTTTAAAAAGCTCATTACACTTGTTGGAGACTTCCAGTCATCTCTACAGACTTTACCCGTAAACTAAACAGAATGCCAATCATGTGTGGTCCATAACCTGTACAGTAATCCTTTAAGCAATGTATCTTGAGCTTGTTTCTTGTTTGCTTTTCATTTTTTACTTACATGTTTTCCCCATGAAACAAGTAGATAGTTGTCAGGCAGCAGGCCTTTTTTGGATAAGAAACATTTTTACAAGTGGGGGCATCACAGAGATTTCTACTTTCAGCATGTTACTTGGCACTTTAATAAAGCTGAATATAAATTATAATTAAAACTGCAGTGCAAGGAGAAGTGGTTTGAGTTGAGTGCTTCTGGTTTTGCTTGTACTTGATTTTGACTGGCATTCCAGTAATGTATTTAAAAAGTAATTTATTTTTTCATGCCTCACAACCTTTTGTTTCCATCTAGATATTAAGTAAGCTGTCATGCAGCCAATGCATTGAAGTATTTTTATTCTTCTACACTTATTTTTGTCTTGATTGGACTCTCATAATGATGGTTTGCCATGCCACCCAGGGGAGTGTATTTAATTAAAGTTAGTTTTTGTGGTTTTGAGCATAGCTCCTCCCCTTTCTGGTTGGCCACACCCCTTCCCCATTGACCCCACCCATTCAGCTGGCTCCTGCAGCCCCCCTTTGATTTGAAGTCACCAGCCGCCACTGTCTGCATCCAAAATCCCAGTCTCTCCTTATTCCTTGAACATTCCCCCCATTTCATCATCATCCGTTTCCACTTTGAATTATAGTTTTCTGCTTGTGCTATGTATAGGAGCCTTTACTGTACAGCTCGGAAATACCCCTTCAAATCTGGTACTCCCAATCCGCCTTGTTCTACTGGAAGAATCAGATTATCCCACTTGACTCTTGCCATCTTCCCATCACAGATGAAGTCCTTCAGCTCTTTATTAATTGCTCTCCACAACTTTTCCTCTGGTTGATAAAAATATGCCTGACCTGTGTATAAGACTAATGGGACTAAAAAACATTTTAACTACTTGTATCTTACTATCCATATCCATATTACAAAGCTTCCATTTTCTCAGTTTTTGTATTATCTTTTGTTTAGTATCTTCCCACATATACTTAGCTGCGACACCAGAGCCTTTTAAATCCATGCTACTAAATACTTCATTTTTATTATGTCCCCATAAATATGGATATTGCTGAACCAATTCATATGTGGGTACACAATTTACTGCTGGTACATAATTTACTGCTATTGCCTTTGTTTTAATTGTATTCCTTTTGTATCCCAAAAAGATGTGAAACTGTCTCAAAATGTTCCACAGCACTGAAATGTCTCTTTTTGCTTTTGTTAGGTATAAAATTATATCATCTGCAAATAGAGCCAGCTTTTTTTGACTACCATAGCAATTATACCCTTGACTTTCTGAGTCTCTTATTTTCTTTGCCAGTGGTTCTAAATATAATGCAAATAACAAAGGGGAAAGAGGACACACCTACCTGGTTCTTCTGCTCAAGCAGAAATTATCAGAGAGGACCCCACCCATTTATTTTTTGCCTAAGATCCCTCATATATCCTCCTAACCAACCTTATAATTTTTTTTAGGAAATGCAAACACTTCCATTGCCCTGCTCATAAAGTTTCACCATACTCTGTCAAATGCTTTCTCTGCATCAAGACCCACCAGCAACAATGGTATTTTCTAACATTCTGCTTCCCTCTGGAATTAATGTTCTGTTAATGTTGCCAAATGTTTGCCTCCTCTCCACAAAACCATATTGAGCAGTATATCCAAATTTTGACATTAAATTTGCCATTCTTTTAGCCGTTATATACATGAACACTTTATAATCATGGTTTGGTATTGAAATGGGCCTGTATGAAGCTGGATCTGATGGATCTGTACCATTTTTAGGTATTACAGCTACCACCGGTTTCTTCCAGGATGTTGGTACTTCTCCTCCTCTTAAAATACTGTTAAACAAAACCTTCCAGATATTTATCATTTTTTTCCCCCCAGCTTCTAAATTTCCACAGATATACCATCAATTCTTGGGGACTTTTCTGTAGATTGGTTATACATCACTATTTTTTTCTCATCTCCTCTTATCCTAATCATTAGTAATTCAGCCTCATCTACCTTTACCCTTGGCATAATTAATTCTTCCATAAACATTTTCATTTGTATCTTTTCTTGATTTACATATTTCTCTGCTTTATACAGGCTTTCATAGAATTTTTGAAATATTTCTAATACCTCTACAGCATCTCTTGTTAACTTCCTTATTATAGGCTCTGTCAACTTGCTCACAGCCCTTTCTACTTTCTGTTGCCTGAGTCAGTGTGCTAAAAGTTTTTCTGCTTTAGTGTTATTATCAAAAAAGAGTTGCTTATATTATCAAGGTAATCCCTTATTTTCTGCTTAGCATTCTGCACTTGATCATCTTCTTGTTCTGTGAGAGTCCCCCTATTATGGCTCTCTAAATAATTCTTGTTACTTCTTAACCATAGCTCCCTCTCTTTTATTTCTACCCTATTTTTAAACTCCACCTTAATGTTATCCCACCCCTTTCCTATATTTTTAGAAGTAATTTCTATTCTCTTGAATATCTCCTGAATAATCTCCACTACATTCTTCTTCTTTCGGCTTTTCCCGGTTAGGGATCACCACAGTGGATCACCTGTCCGCTCATGATTGGCAGTGGAATTTTATGTAGTCGAGTTGCCAGCCCAGTGCCCAACCTTCCACAGAAGGCACACACATGCACACACTCACACCTAGGGCCAATTTAGAGTGTCCAATCCACCTACAGCATGTCTTTGGGATGTGGGAGGAAACCGGAGCACCTGGAGGAAACCCACGCGACCACAGGGAGGACATGCAGACTCCGCACAGAAGGCACTCCAGCCAAGGATCGAACCAGAAAACCTCTTGCTGTGAGGTGGCAACGCTAACTGCTGCACCACTGCGGCTGCCCCCTCTCTCCACTACCCATTCCTTAAACTCCTCTCTTTTCAACAGATAGGTGGGAAAGCGCCATTGTCCCATTTTTATTTCATTACCCTATGTTTTTATTATCATTACTCTGTGTTTTTATTTTAGTTATTATTGGTGCACAATCTGAAATAGTTATTGGGTGCATATCAAGACCATGAATTAAATGCACATATTCCTGTGAAATGTAGATTCTGTCTAGCCTAGCCCAGGTTTTTATATCTTAGAGAACAATATATAAATTCACTCAACTCATATTACTGAATTCACATATTCCATGCTAAATATTTTCATAAATTTCTTCAAAAATCTACCCTCCTTTGTTATGCTTTCCCTTCAGGGCCCTACAGACACATCTTCACTGCTGCAAATCAAATTCTAGTCCCCACCTATAAGTACCATTCCTTGCTGAAAACTAATTATTTCTCCTAGAATTTTCTTAAACTCCATTATAGCAGTTTTAGGTAGAATATAATACATGCCAGTGTAATCCTCTTACCTTGCCAGTAGCCCCTTAGCACTACAAATCTGCTGTTATTATCTTTTTTTTATCCTCTTCTATCACCATTGGAGCTCTTCTTGCAATTAAAATAAGTACTCCTCTTTTCCTTTCTCCCAAGTATTCTGCTGAATAACCATCTTGAAAACCTTTCTTTATCAAATTCACATGTTCAGTTCTTGCCAAGTATGTCTCCTGTAACAGTTATTTGCACTCTCCATTTTTAATATAGTTCATTATTCTTTCTTTTTTGTATTTATCTGTGAGACCATTGATATTTAAAGACATTTCAGAAAGCATCAGTGTATTAAAAAGTTATTATACAACGACCCCCTATTAATATTCCAAAACGTGCATGCTGATTGGTCAGCGTGCACGTTGTAAATCAGATTTATACTAATGGAAAAAAGTCCGGTCCCCCGGACTTTTTCCATTAGTATAAGTTTTTTTTTTGTTACAGCAATGGAGAACACAAGATCTCCGTTACTTTTTGGAAAGGAAGATCTCCGTTGCTTTTTTTAAAGTTGTCTCACTATGTTAAACTCCTTTAACATAGTGAGACACTTTCTTAAAAGCAATGGAGATCTTGCTTTCTCCGTTGCTTCCACACACAGCTCTGATGTACTGCGTAAGCATATGTATGTGTAGTACATCAGAACTGCTGCAGAATACCAGACAGCTGTGGAAGGGCAGCACGGAGGCATTATACAATGCCATTATTTAAGAAAAGTAAGTATTTGTTTCTTAAATAATATCATTGTATAATAACAATAACCCACTTCTGGGTGTGGATAATGCTGGATTTACCCACGGTTGTCTTTATTTGGCCACTCTGGCTTCGCCCTCATGATCAAACCACACCAACCGTGGGTAAATACAGCATTACCCACACCCAGGCATGGGTTATTGCTTAAATAGCCCCCCTAAAACCTATTCATTTAAAACTAACACACAAATATTGAAGTTTTACTTTCCTAATAGGAACAAATGTCTCAAAATAACAACTGCAGCCTCTTCTTCTACTAAGTGCTAACTGTTTTTGTTTTATCTTTATGTTCTCCCAGCTGGGAAAACCCCTAAATGCTTTCAGACAACATTATCTCTTAGCCAGTTTCTCTTTTCTTTTTTCCCCCAGCCAACCACTCTCCACCAGACTGTAACCAATTTCTCTTTATCAAATTGTCTCCATGGAGACATGAGAACCAGATAGCCAATTTCTCATTATCAGATTGTCTCAATGAAGACATAAAATATTGTGATCTTGAATTAGGGCATATTAAGCACAATGCTATTATTTTGGGTAAGCCTTAATCGGTATGTCAAGTCATGTCAAAGTCAAAGAAAACTTTATTGTCATTCAGAACTACACAGCAGTGTAGCTGAATGAAATTACAATGCTTTGTTCTCAATGTAGGAAACAGTTGCATATATAGACAGAGAAAAATTAATACAATATCACAGAAGAAATTTAATAAGCCATTATTAAGTAAAGTAGGACAGCAGACCCACACCCATCTCAGAACAGGAGACAAGGAAGATAAGGAACAATATGAAGGCAATATTGTCAAAGTAAAATTGAAACAATAGCAGCATATCTATGATCAGACTGAATTGTTGCACAGTTTGTATATTGCACTCTACAGTCCTTCAGTGTGGTAGGTGAGCTACCTTAGTATTGCACTTGGTAATTGCACATCCATAAATAAGCCACTTGATAGGCTAGTTATGTAACAGAAGTGGTTGAGTGTTTTGACAGACTCATGGTCCATTTTTCCCAAGAGTTCAACACTCTAATGGAGAGCAGAAAGAAACTGTTATTTAGTCTGGTAGTCTTACAAAGCAGACTTCTGTATCTCCTGCCTGAGTAGAGGTGAGTGTACAGACCATTGGCAGGATGCATTGGATCGCTAGAAATCTTTCTGTCCCTGCCGATGCACTGCCATTTGTGTAGATCCTCCAGCGGTGTAAGGGAGGTGCCAATGATTCTGCTGCCCTTACAACTCTCTTAAGAGCTTTCTGATCCTGATTATTATAGTTCCCATACCAGACCGTAATGCTGTTGGTCAGGATACTTTCAATGGTGCCCGTATAAAAGGTCTGAAGTATGGAGCTTGGTAATTTTGCCTTCCTAAGTTTCCTTAGAAACTGCAAGTGCTGCTGAGCTTTTTTAACTGTGCTGAATACATGGACTGACCTGGATAAGTTCTCTGTGATATGAACACCCAAGAACTTTGTACTCTTGACCCTTTTCACTGTCATCCCTTTCATCACTAGAGATTTGTGTGGGACTTGAGATCTTCTGAAATCAACAATCAACTCCTTTGTCTTGCTGACATTCAGTGCTAGATTGCTGTTGTCACACCAGACAGTAGTTGATCAGTCTTGTTCCTGTAGGCCCCCCTCCTCTCCGTCTTTGACAAGGACTATAACAGTGGTGTCGTCCACAAATTTGATGATCCTATTCGTCTCATGTCTGGCCATGCAGTCATGTGTCAACAGAATGAAAAGGAGAGGGCTTAAGACACACCCCTGCAGTACTCCTGTGTTCAGGATGATAATTCCAGAGTTGTTGTCTCCCACATGAACCTTTTGAGGCCTTTCAGTAAGGAAGCTCAGAATCAAATTGCATAAATAAGAGTCTATGCCCAGTTTAAAATGGTTTCAATATCAGATTCTGAGGGATGACAGTGTTGAAGTCAGAACTGAAATAGCAGTCTTGCATAGCAGGTTTTGCCTTCTAAGTGGGTCAGTGTTTCATTGAGAGCTAGTGAGATGGTATCCCCTGTACTGCAGTTTGTCCGGTATGCAAATTGCAGTGTGTCCAGTGTCACAGGTAAGATTGAGGCTTTATGATCTTTGATCAGCATCTCCAGGCATTTCTTTACCATTGAGCTTGAAGCAACTGGTCGGTAGTCATTCAGAGTTGTTGGCTGTGGTTTCTTGGGTAGAGGAATGATGGTCATCTCCTCGAAGCATTTTGTAACACTGGCTAGATGGAATAAGGTGTTGAAGATGTCAGTGAGTACTGGAGCTAGTTCTGTCGCATTTTCCCTTAGTACTCTGCCCATGATGTTGTCAGGGCCAGCTGCTTTCCTCGGGTTGACATGTTTTAGGGTTCTGGTGACCGATTGTACTGAAGCTCAGCACCGCTGCATCCTTGTCTTCAGGGATTCTGCATACTGTTGTTTTGTTGTCAGCATCAAACCTACTGAAGAATTTGTTCAGTTGGTTCAGAAACTCGATGCTATCATCACATGAACCTGATGTAGGCTTGTAGTCGGTAATGGTTTGAATTCCCTTCCATAGTTGCCTGGTATCCTTCTGGTCCTTGAAGTGGCTCTGGATTTTTCTGACATAGGATCTTTTCTCCTCTTTGATACTTTTGTTCAGTTTGGTTCTGGCCACACTTAAAGCTTCCATATCTTGGGATTTGAAAGCTGCATTTCTTATTTTCAAGAGCTCGTACATCTCACTAGTTAGCCAAGGTTTTTGATTTGCCCACATGGTGATGAGTTTGGTGTTTGTTACATCCTCAACACACTTAGAAATGTAAGCTGTGACCTACTCAGTGTATGTGTACAAGTCAATACGGTTGTCACAGCAGCCTGTCTAAACATTGACCAGTCTATACAGTAGAAGCAGTCTTTTAGAGCTAAGATTGCTCCCTCAGCCCAGATCCTTATCTGTTTTCTAGCTGGTGTACTGGTTTTCAGTATGGATTTATAAGCTGGAACCAGCATGATGGCTAGGTGGCCAGAGCTCCCTAGATGTGGATAAGGTTTTGCTTTATATGCACCTTTGAGGTTAGTGTAGACCTTATCCAGTATATTTACCCCCTTGTGGCAAAGTTTACATGTTGGTAGTAGTGGGGTAATACAGTCTTTAGGTTAGTCTGATTGAAGTCTTCTGCAATTATTATTGCATGCTCTGGATTTCTGTTTTGCAGGTCACTTATAGACTGATATAAGGTGGACAGAGTGTCACTGATATTTGCATCAGATGGGATGTAGACTGCTATGATGCATATTCCATTGAACTCTCTATGGCGACTGCCATATAGCGACTTTCTGAGGGATAGTTGGATTCTTACAGGTGGGCAGTATAGGCAGCTAAGCAGGAAAGATATTCTATCATTAACTGGTAGCCAGTGCAGAGCCTTAATGGGGTCACAGTGGTGGGTTTGGGACTTTAAAAGTAAGTTCAAGGAAAAAAATGCTAAGCATATTGTTCTGTGGATGCTTACAGTCTGATTATAAGTTTTATTGTTTGTACTCTTATTTTCTAGATATCACATACATAAAATAGAAGATATGTTGGGGGCAAATGGCATATATAATTTATTATACCATGACCCCCCCAAAACGTGCACGCTGATTGGCCAGCGTGCACATTGTAAATCGAGTTATACTAATGGAAAAAGGTCCGGTCACCCGGACTTTTTTCCATTAGTATAACTCTACTTTTAAAACACTGTCTCGCTATGTTAAATGGGTTTAACATAGCGAGACAGCTTTAAAATAAGCAATGGAGATCTCCGTTGCTTATTTTAAAGCTGTCTCGCTATGCTAAACCCATTTAACATAGCAAGACAGGTTTTTAAAAAAAAGCAACGGAGAAAGCAAGATCTCCGTTGCTTTTTTTACTGTTTCACTATGTTAAATGGGTTTAACATAGCGAGACAGTTTTAAAATAAGCAACGGACATCTCCGTAGCTTATTTTAAAACTGTCTCGCTATGTTAAACCCATTCAACATAGTGAAAACAGTAAAAAAAAAGCAACGGAGATCTTGCTTTCTCCGTTTGCACAACTCTGATGTACTGCGCAGGCGCGCAGTACATCAGAACTGCTGCGGATGCCAGACATCTGCGGAAGGGCAGTAAACAGGCATTATACTATGCCATTATTTAAGAAAAGTAATAGTTTCTTTTCTTAAATAATGTCATGGTATAATAGCAATAACCCACTTCTGGGTGTGGGTAATGCTGTATTTACCCACGGTTGGCTTTGTTTGGTCCCGGGGGCGGAGCCCTCGGGACCAAACCACGCCAACCGTGGGTAAATCCAGCATTACCCACACCCAGGTGTGGGTTATTGCTATAATATTTTACATGGTAAGGTATATCTTCAGTTATCTCATGAGTGAAAAATCACTGTGAACTCTCACCACATTGAATGTGAAGATGAAAGAACAAGAAAATGGATGAAGTCAGTAGGCTATGTAGCATTCTAGTACATGTGCTGTAATGCAGTACAGCCTGTATGACTTTGGTGAGATAGTTACTTTATGTTGGGGATACGGTGTACAGACCACAGAGGCAGTGAAGTTATGTTTATATTTTTACTTTCAAAAATGTTTATTTATCTTGAAACATTGAAATATACACAGGGAGCATAAATGCACACTTCAGAAAAGAATTGTTAACATCTGAGGCAATGGCCTTCTTACAAATCAGTAGTTATACAGCTGTAATCAGCAAAAACATCATCACATTTCAACTTAATATCAAATTCTTCTCTGTTTAATGCTACTGTACAACAAAGCATTATGCCCTGTTAGCTTCTTCCCACCAAGGCATTTATTGAACTAAAACAAACAAACTATTAACTTTGTTTATACTATTTATTTCTCCATCCTGTAAATGCAGGCATAACTGAATGCATCTCATCAAAAACAATAAATTTGAACCATTATCTTCTAACAAAAACTTCATCCTTCATCATTAATTCCATAATTGCCATGACCCTGATAAATATTTTATTTATTTAGTTATTTATTTTATTGACATTTGCTTACTGGGAAAGTCCAATTAGGCAAGAACCCATTTCAGCAGAGTCTAGCTTCTTCACATCCCCCTCCATGACTTAAGAACAGTTGTCAAGTGACCATTGAAAAACGACACTTGAGAAAAATGGGTCTGTCTAGAAAGATCAACCCATTCCGGTCATAGGCAATCCATTTGCATTAGCATTATTAACCACACTGCAGCATTTTTCTCCTTGTGAAGAAACTTGGCTGAGCACACCCCTCACCCCACAATCCAAAGCATCCACTTGCACAACAAACTCTTCACTATAATCTGGGCTGGCTAGCAGAAGGGGTCCTCCCAAAATCTCCTTAGGTTTTTGGAATGCCTGTTCACAATCTGTGGTCCACACCACCTTATCCAGTTTATTTTTCCTAGTTGAGTCAGTAAAGGGTGCAGCCATTGAACCACAACTGGACACAAATTTTCCACAATACCTCACTGTCCCTAGAAATGCTCTCACTTGCTTTTTAACAACAGGAACTGGTCATGCTTGAATAGCTTTTGCTTTGACACATTCTGGCCTAACCTTACCACTTCACACTCTGTGTCCTAAGTAAGTGACTTCTGACATACCCACCTGACACTTACTATGTTTAATGGTTAGTCCTGCCCTTTTAAATTGGTCTGCAAATGCCCATAGCATATTCTTTAATGTAGAGTTTAACCTCTCCACAAGATCATTAGTCTGGGGATAGTAAGGAGTGTTCTTTAAATGTTTCACCCCACAATGCTTCCACAAACAAATCATCCTGTCTGACATGAAGTTGGTACCTTGGTCAGTCAATATCTTCCTTGGAAAGCCTACCCTGCTGAATGTTTCTAGCAAAGCATTTGCCACTTTCTAAATCAATGTCCCTTGCAAAAGGAATATTAGGCACTATAGCTAGAAGTGACAGACGGTAGGCTCTAGGCTCTACCAACTTCCGTACTACCTCACCTTCCAGCCCTCCCTTAGGAGTGAACATTTTATACAGCAAACCTTCCTTCTCTGCCTTAACATCACCAGCACAATGAATATTAGGGACTATAGCTAGAAGAGGCAGATGGTAGGCTCTAGGCAACACCAATTCCATACTACTTCACCTTCTATCCCACCTCCAGGGTCCACCCTTTATGCAACAAACTTTTGTTCCCATATACAGACTCCCCTCTTCCTTGAGCATCAGGTGCTTCCTTAGCCACCTCCCTCAAGCTTTGTACTGTAGGGTCTGTAAGTTAAGCCTGTCTGAACTCTACATTTGTGACCCTCCAAATCTTCTCTTCCACAGGAAGCCTAGTAACTTCTTACAGATGTACCTTGCTATCAATCTGGGTATCATCACTCCCCTCCATCTGTGCAGTCACTGTGTCCAAGGGACCTTCAGTACCTCTCAGCAGCTGTGGCTCACTTTCAGACTTACTGCTATGTGATAGCTCCTTCTCTGAAGCAGTCACATCAGTTCCAGCTTCAGGTATGTGAACTGTCTGGGTCTCCCCCAGACTACCAGACCTACATGCCTGTCTACAAGCTTGACTTTGTGTCACTGTATGCACACAAGGCACTGCATCATCATGGTCATTCCCTATCAGGACATTTGCAAGAATATCCTCAAACACAAGCTCTCCTTCCACAGGAAGCCAGATAACTTCTGACAGTTGTGCCTCACTGTCAGTTTGGGTACTATCACTCACCTCCATCTTTGCAGTCACCATGTCCAAGGGAACATCACTACATCTCAGCAGCTGTGGCTCACTTTCAGACATACTGCTACAGGGTAGCTCCTTCTCTGTAACAGCCACCACACCAGTCCCAACTTCAGGTATGAGATCTGTCTGGGTCTCCCTCAGACTACTGCACCTACATGTCTTTCTCCAAGCCTGACTGTGTGTCACTGCATGTACACAAGGTGCTGCATCATCAAAGTTATTCCCTATCAGGACATCTACAGGGATATCTTCAAACACACCTACCTGCTTGCTTCCTCTTCCACCCTCCCAGTCAAGCGGAACACTAGCCAATGGTATTTGGAATGGGATGCCTCCCAAAGCTCTGACTGGAGTGGACTGTCCAAGCAAGTACTGCTCTTCTTTGCAGGCCTCACAACGGTTATATCAGAAGCTGTGTCTCTCTTAGCAGTAACCTGTTTACCATCTGCTAAGATAGGATATACATTTTGATGATAGATTGGCACCCCTGATGTTTCCAAGCAACTTACCACTGACAGTTTATTATCACCACTTTTTGGCTCTTTCACCTTCTGTTTCTCACCTTGCCTTGATGGACATTTGACTGCTATGTGGCCCTTCTAGTTACACTTGAAGCATTTAACCCCTAACTGTGTACTTGGACTGGTAGTTTCCCATGTTACTGGTATAATCTGTTGGAGTGGTTTACACTGCACCCTATGGGTTCCCTTATGTCCTTGTGCAGCACTGGGTATCCCTTTCTTATGCATTGGTGCTCTGCTTGCTAAGTAGAGATCCCCTTTTCTCACCATCTCCTCTGCAGAGTTACACTCTATCTGCTAACCAGATTCTCATGTCATCAGGAAAAGTACTGAGGGCTTGTTCCCTCACTAAAAGGTCTTCCAGTCCCTCAAAAGTGGTGATCTGACACCCACTCACCCATCTTTGAAAGTAAGTACTTAAATTAGCAATATAATCACTCACACTTTCATCTGCCTTGCATCTGTGTTCACAAAACTTTTTCCTATAAGCTTCAACTATCTAGAAGGCAGTTCTTAACTTTAACATAATTCAAACAATCTACATCAGACAGTTTTGACATAGCCTGAACAGTTTTACCATGGAGTAAGGGAGTCAGGAACCGAACCCAAAGCTCACATTCAACATCATTCTGTCTACATACCCTCTGAAATATATGAATAAAACTATCAAAGTCATCCCCATACCTGTATTGGAAAAAAACTTACTGACCTTTACAGCTTCTGGAGTCCAGTTATTCCCTTCCCCATTACCTCCATAACTTTCTCAAAGGGTAAGAAGCTCCAATTCATGCTAGCACTGTCTCTCATTTTCCTCAGCTTCTAAATGCCTCAGTCTCTCTGCTGATTTTAGTTCAAGATGTCTGGCCTCCAGTCACTGGGTTTCCAATTCATATTGATGTGGTTTCTCCTCAGCCTCTAGTTCATTTCAGTGCTGCTTCTCCCTTTCCTCAGCCTCCTGTCATTGGGCTTCCAGGTGCAATCTCTCTTTAGTCTCCAGTCATCTGGCTTCCAGTTCATATTGATGCTGGTCTTCTTCAGTCTATAGTTCCAGTCTCCTTGCCTCTACACAGATTCTCAGGTCCTGCAAAGAAAGGCCAGCTGTCCAACTGGTTCTGTGTCAGCTTAATATAGTCTTCTCCTGACATCTTTGCCTGATGTCCCTGACTAACTAGCTAAAAATAAATAAAACTGTGGTGAACTGAGATTCTGTATATATACTTTGTGGCTGTCAAGCATGCAGACTTAATGATAACGACCCATAGGCTACTGAAGTCCAATTAAAAATCCTACACTGCTGGCACCAATTAAAGGTGACATCCAGTCAATATCCCAGTGGACTGCCACCAATTAAAGTGCTTTCCAGTTAATATCCCACTGAACTGCCACCAAATAATGTGATGACCCTTACTATCCTGGGCCAGTAACTAAGGAGCTTTACTCCTCACTACTGACTCCAATGTGAGACTGTCATTTAAACAAGAGTAATATTTCACAATTCTCCCCTAAGAGCACAACAGGAACACACTCTATAGCCTGGGACTGAACTGTATACTTCTGTCTACCCTTAATGTAACTCCTTATTACACACTTCAGAGCAATGTGTCGCAGTTTAAGACCTCTGATACACTCACACTTATATAAATTAAATCTCACACATCCAAACACTTCTAGGAAAGCCTGACATAGATTTCCAGCTTTGTCCCTTCCCTAAAATAATACAGTAATGCTGCCACCAATCAGAGTGACTTCATGTACTTCTAAAGGGGTGTCCAATTATGAAAATTAAGTATTAAAACAAATAGTAGCAAATGACCTAAGCAGCCTGGCTTTCAGAGTGGCCCAGGAAGTTATGAAAGCAAGTATAACCACTCTCAAATCACTAAAGAAAAACACTGATTGTCCAGCCACAATGTAGTTCATAAAAATATTTAATGTTGAGCAAAATTATTAAAAATATAAAACAGTAATTCTCAATAAACAAACAGAACTTAATTACAGGAAAATGAAATCAGTACTGTAGGGTAGAGATCCAACAATCAGAACATCTCTAACTGATCTAGCTGATTAGTTATAATTTCCTAACTAACTAAAAAACACTGTCCCTGATCTATAGTAAATTATTACAACAGAGCAAAGGCAGGCTTATAGTTCTTAGTGAGTCCTTTTTGGGTATCCACTGCACAGTACATCTGTGATCAACTGACAACTGATAACTGCCTTCAGCAGGCTCTTTTATACACTAACCTGTCAACTGTTGCAGTTCTAATTTTCCTTTCATATTTTTAAATTCAACCAATAGGTGTTTTCTAAAAAGTTCCTTCCTGTCTTTCAGCTTCTGACAGTAGCACATAGCAACTGTCAACATTCTGATGACATCATCTGCTGTTCAGCTGAATCTGAGACAGTTTGCCTTTAGAATCTTTCTTCACAAACATGCACAGTTAGAAATGTAAAAGGACAGTGTTCAAGTCTTTAAAACATTCTGCTCAAACAGATCATAAATCAACATGTCAGAACTTATTTACCATATCAGAGCTAGTCATGCTGGCATACAATGCACAGGACAATCTGAAATTATATACAAAACTTCAGGCAGGCATGTTAGCACAGATGACAGTGTTTAATTTCTTTGCAATCACTATAGATGATAAACTACTTACCTTTGGACAACATATACTTAGTACTATTAAAAAACTAATTTCAAACTAGGTAGACTCTATAGACACAAACAATTTATGGACAATCATACAAAAAAAAACACTTGCCAATACCTTCCTGCTCCCTTCCCTCCTGTATGGTGCCCTCATTCTCATTATCCTCCACATGTCCCTAAAGAATAAATTTCAGTCTTGCTATTAAAAAATAGCCACATTTTCAACTGGAACATCTTACCACAAGCACCACTGTCATGCCCTCAATGAATTTAACTGTCATGAATTCCCCCATTACCTTACCTTTGTACAACTATTTCTTGCTTACAAATTAATCTACAATCCAGACAGCTGACCTGCCTTAAAACCTATCTTACAGCCCTACACCCCCTCCCATACTCTCCATTCCACAAATAAACAGCTTTTAAATGTATACAAACCCAGCAAAAGACCTGGACACAGCCTCTACTCCTGTGCCATTGTAAGACTATAGAATACCTTACCTTCAAATATCAGTGCCTTACATTCCTTTAACACTTACAACATTATGCTAAAAAAAAATCACTTTTTCAACTCTCGCATATGCCCTTGCTCTCTAAGTTAAGACTACCTTAACTAATCTTTCCCCTTTGACTTCCTCTCTCCCTCTTTACTGCCTATACTTTACCTTCACCATCATCTTTCTTCTCATCATGGCACCTGGAATTTCTTGTACTTCATATTTCTCTCTAATTCATCCTTTCTGTTTCTTCTGAAATACTTCTAAACCACTTCTTATCTTATTTTTTTCTTCTGTACCCACTTCCAATAATTCTCTTACTTCAATTTTCACTTATACCCCTCAGAATATATATTTACCTCCCTAATGCTCTCACTAGAATATCCTACTCACATCTCATTCAATATTCTATCCTCTTTTACTTCCTTAACATCATTTCCCCTCCTTCAAATACCCCTTGCTTCTACTACTACTATCTCTATACTATTATATTATCTTCCCCTGTGCCTTACTGGTATCATTATTTAACTTCTACCTTTATACACTCACAGTACAACACTATGTCTTATGTAATAACTAATAATTAAATCTGCTCTCCTAGTAATGCTCATTTCAAATCTAGAATTTTAGACTGGACTTTAAAATCTGTGGCAAATATTATCTATGCTCATGATAATTTGTATTATGTCTAAAGATATATGCATGCTTATGTTTAATTGTAAATACTACTAATCTTTGTATGTTACCAGTAACCTGTGTAATATTAAGCTATAACTGTTATATCTTATATGTTTGTATTGTTCTTGGAATTTTTCTCCCCGGGCCTCCACTGAAAATGGGTTCCACATGGACTTTCGTGGTCACCGAATTTCAATCAATCAATAAATAAATAATATCTGGCTGTATTAGTGAGAGCAGATTTGTTTAGTGAGCTTGCAAACATGACATAAGGTGGGGACTGAAAGAAGCTCATTCTCAAAATATTTGTCCTTTGTGACAGGGACTTGGTGTGCAGGGCAACAGCTCTTGAAAAGAAAGAGTCAACCACAGTGAAGGAACATATGGAAAGAGATATTGTTCCTGATAGAGGAATCCAGCAAGTCCTACCCAATAGTGTAGATAGTGTGGAATGAATGGGGCCACTGCCCCAAGAGCAAAGTGTTAGAAGGCACAATTAGCTGATCCCAATCGCTCTTTAGTGCATACTGGCATTTAAACATAAATGTTGGCATTGCATTTGCAGACAAACATGAGTGCTGTAGCACTCCATGTGTTATACAAATTGTGGCTACTGCTTGCTACAAATGTAGCAAGCAGTTTGATGCAATTTAAAAGAAAAAAGAGCTTTTTCTTCCTTTTTTGTTTGCTTTTGCGGTCAAAATTAAGTGCTGTAGCTCTTGGGCATGGTATAGATTGTAGAAACTATTTGCTACAAATGTAATAAGCAGTTTGATACAGTCTGAAAGTAGAAACAAGTTTTTTCTTTCAAGCAATTTTGGAGAAGAGATTTTTTTGTTTGTTTGTTTTTTGAGCTTTTGGGGGAGATTCAGGAAAGATCAGGGGGATGACACTGAGCACATAAATAGCTAACTACACTTCTATGTATCTAGAGGAACTGTTTCCAAGCTGTATAAGACTGAGGTAAAGGAACTTTCTGTGCTTTTGGTTAAACAACAAGATTTTGTTTTTGCTTAAAAACAGCCTGCTTTTAATTTGGTTTGTATTTAACAAACTACAATTCTTAAATTTGTGATTTCAACAGCTTTAGGCACACATACATGTGTGTAAGCAGACATGCACCAAACACTCACACCTACATGTACCCACATAAAGGTTCACAGGCAAATGTTAGAATATCAGTCTGCAAACTATTATAAGCCTAGCCACTGACCAGAGGCCAGAATCAAATCCTGTACCTTGTATCTCTGACATAAAGACTTTAACCATTTACAAATGTATTTAAATAGCTTTGGCCTTTTGTATATGTAAATGTGTTTTTCTGACTTTCCTTTCTACTTATAAAGTACTACATCTACCTACTTTCTTCATCCTTTTCTTGATGGGGCTTGCTCCCACTGAAAACACAAAATGCTTTGGTTGATCCGATATTTCATTTGACAGAAGTGGCCATATTTAGGAAAACCTCATGTTCCTGATAACCTTCTGGGTGTTTCTGCTGGCACATTCTGCTCTGGAAGTGCTGCATGTTTATAAAAAAACATTTTGTCGGTCAATTTTTTTATGTTATTTTGCTCAGACAACACAGTGATTCAGAGGGAGAGCTCCCATTTATGACACTGGTGGCCCTGGTTTGAACTGCAGCCTGGGTGCTAGAAGGCCAGTCAGAGAAGGAGACTTGAGTAGCAAGAGAACTTCTCTTCTATCCTATTAGAAAGGTCAAGGGTAATAAACTTCCCTGCAACTGTTTGGTAGAAACAAAGGGTTTGTGTAAGCAGGAAATCTTGTATGTCTTAGCATGTACTTTGTCTGGAGAACAGGGCAATGGAAGCAGCTATTGCATAAAACTCTGTGTTACAGTATGAAGACCTCTGGTATCCGATGCCACAGCTCTTATCTCTGAAAGGAGAATTAATGGGTAAGAAAAGCAAAGGGTAGACCCAGCTGCAGGTCAGTGGAGGAAGAATTATTTAAAAAATTAACTTTGCTCAGATAAAAGTAAACATGGGTACAAGGTGGCAAGCAGCTACTTCATATCAGAGGTAACCATGAGTAAACAGGAATTTGTGATTCTTTAGCCTTCTCAGAATCCTAAAGGCAGTGGCAATAATGCCAGCACAGAAAAAAATACAATAAGCTGGATATTGTCATTAAATGTATTTCATTTATTTATTTAATTTTGTTATTTATTTTTCCTTTGTTGACCAGGTTAGTCCCACTAGATATTTGCTAATAATATAAGTGTTAAATATTGATCAAAAGTTTACAGAAGGCTATGAAAAAGGCTGTGGTGTTACCTGCTAATTAGGTAACAGACACATGAAAGGTGACAAATATATATATATATATATATATATATATATATATATATATATATATATATGGATTCACTTTAGAAGCTCGAAATACTGAAACATCGAAATTCAGTATTTCGAGCCCATAAAGTGGAATCCTGAAAAGAATGAAACCTCAGAAGCGCGAAATTCAAAACCTTGAATACTGGAGGATTTGAATTTTGCACTTCTGAGGTTTCGCTGTGTTTATGGATTCAGGTAAGTGCGTATGTGTTAAGGGTTTTAGGTAGGGGCTGTGGTGTGTGTTAGTGTGTTTTGTTGCTGTGATGTGTGTGTGCGAGGATAATGTAGCTTGTGTGGTAGTGTTTTGTCTGTGTTTGTATGTAGTGCGACCTTGGAGTTAGAATATTTAAGTAGGGGGGTGTGGAGGCTGCATGGGGGCTTGCCCCCTGCTTTTATGTAGTAGAGAGCTTGTGTGTGTGTGTGTGTGTGTGTGTGTGTGTGTGTGTGTGTGTGTGTGTGTGTGTGTGCGTGTGTGTGTGTGTGTGTGTGTGTGTGTGTGTGTGTGTGTGTGTGTGTGTGTGGAGTAGAAGCGCAAAATTCAAAATCTCCGGTGTGCGAGATTTTGAATTTTGCGCTTCTGAGTTTTTGTTGTTTTAAGGTTTTGACTTTATAGCCTCAAAATACTGAATTTCAACATTTCAGTATTTCGAGGATATAAAGTGAATCCATATATATATAGAGAGAGAGAGAGAGAGAGAGAGAGATACATATGATGTTAGATTCATGTGTACATGGGAAGAATGCTGAGCAGTGCTTATGCAGACTTCAGATGAATTTATATGGGAAACTCCTGTGAGTCCTTGGAAGGGGCGTGTGTTTCTTTCAAGTTCTGTTATGTTTTTTGTCTGATATTCAATACAGTACTAAAAACACCCTTTCTAATTATTAAAAATAATCAGGTAAACACAAAATAATGCTGTTCATATTGATATATGTGATATTATAATATTAATATTTCATATTATTTCATATATCATCCATCCACAACCCCTTCAACAGTGACAATTATATAGACCCAAGGTTCACACACCATGTGGCTAGCCCTGCATATTTCCTTATAAACTACATTATTACAATTCATAGAGATAAATGAAAACAGGCCTCATTTGCATAAAACAAGCTTAAAGGGCCATGAGTTTAAGTGAAAAAGTTGAACATTGCCAGATTAGTTCACTAATACTTGAGGTAGGCATTGCATGTCTTAAGATACTGCAAACATCTTAAAGTAAAAAAATAAATAAATAAAGAGAATGAGAGAGAAAAGGGGGGAGGGACATAAAATAAGAAAAAGCAAGTTTAGTATTCAGAAATATATTTTAACATGCTTAACTACTTAAATACAATATAAAGAAATTATTTCTCCACTTACCTGCAAGATGACCATTGGGCATCCTACCAGGCAGGAGGAGGTGGTAGAGTGAACTAATATGCCAGATATGGGAATTATATGCACTACTAGGATGCTGGGCAGACACACTGGTGATGATGGAATGGTAGCCCTTCCTATTGCAGTAATGCTCACCCTGTGGACCAGAAGGGGCCCTAATTGCAACATGGGTATAATCTATCACACTGAGTATCTCAGGAAAATGTGCCACTCCATAAAAGGCATGTATAATCCAGGCTTGCTGCTGAGATTAGACTGAGAAATAGCTGTACTTATCTACATTACCTATGAACATGTGCCAAGAGTACATCCAGAAACTGCCAGAGTATCTTAGGGGCAATACTGTGTGAGATCCCCATGTCCCCAGTTTGTCTTGGGAAAATTCCCTGTGGCAAGTACAGTGAGGGCTATAAATACCTTAGTGTCACAGGGATAGGAAGTTCACATATTCCTCCAGTACAAACTAAAACCTTCATAATGTCCCTGTCTACTCTGAACCTATCAATGATTTCTTGATTGTCAAAGTTATAATGTGTTATCCTTGTTTATATTTTCACCTTCTTGGCCTCTGAGCACCGCTGGGCTCATGCAGTTTTACCCCAGCCAAGACAAACAACTTACACCTGGAAATAGCAAAACTTGCAGTAAGTGACAGCATTATCATGGACTGCAACTCTGATAGATTTGGCGAGACTTCCTTCTATATAACATATCTGAGAACAGCACAGACAAGGGGTAAATTTCACTATGAATCCCAAATGTTGTATAGAATACTTTAGTAGCATATGCTGAGTTATATCATTCCTCACTTATATTTCATTATTAGTAAATCTGCATAGGCCCAATGATAGTCATCACACATTTGCATATATGGTCTTTATGAATTGTAGCTCAGCTGCACTCATTTGTGGACATTGCAGATAGCTTAAACACATTTGCATAAATGACTATGAACACTGCCCTTAGTATATGAACAGAGTAGCTGGAAAATGTCTCAGATACACTGCTAAGGTAGCATGATACACAAGAGTGAAACATAATCAACAGCCTCACTTCAAATATTTGAAGAGAAGGGTGGTTTTATCTTTGTTAAAACATGAGCTGCATTTGTTCTCCTGAAAGGAAAGCAAGTTACGACATTATCCTAAAAAAATAAAAAAGTTAATTAATTAACAACAGGTAGAAGAAAATTTAGTGTAGAAAAGATGGCAGAAACATTTTCTATTTTAACATTTTAAAGTACATTAGGAAATGTATCCGTGCATTGTTAATGACTTGATGAATGTTATATTTCCTTCAGTGAAATGAAGTTTAAAACATCCATAATCCTAGCAAGTCTAAAAATAGCCTGGATTAAATGCTGCATTTTTAGAAGAACTGAGCACTGACTGTTCTCTGAAGCAGAGATATTGCTACATCAACATCATAAAATGAACATGCTAATGCATCCAGCCTTGTATTCCAATGAAAGACAATATTATGTAATAATTATGAAAAGCTACACTCATTTTTAGTCAGGAAAATCTACATAAGGAAGAATGGAAAGTGAAAAGAATTAAAAAAGATAATAGTCTAGCATATCATTTTAATAAACAGTTCCTCTTAGCTGTATACTAATAAACTAGTTAGTAATGAATATAGTGCCTAGGCAGAGCTACTGTACCCAGAAGTGATTTTCATAGAACACATAAGTTTTTTATGGTTTACTGTCAAAATGTGGAAAATGAAAACAATTTTCCACCTTTTGCTCAAATTAGTTTTCCAGATTTGGTAATACAAAATTATCAAAATATCGGAAATGGTAACCACAGAATCGGCATTTGAACACTGGAAGTTCTAATGTCAAAAGTCTGTGTTATTGATAATGCTTCTGCAGGGGGTACAAGCCCCCCTGCATTCCCTGCATATTAAATATTCCAACTCTGAGATTGCACTCCAGTGAGGAAAAGGGTAAATTTCCCGATCCCCACTGTAGTGTGATCTGTTATCAGAATGTTGAATACACATTAGTGAATGTGCGCTACCATTTGCTAATGTGCATTCAAGCATTTTTAGCATTTTTCAGAACAGCATCACATAAGTGCCGTTTCACATTTTGATAGTAAACCATTTTTTATGTAACGAAACAAATCACATTAGGAAATAAAGTCATCATAAAGTAGTGTGCCATTTGTGTTTGGAGACCTATAAATATTCAGAGTGAATTTTGGTAAAAGAAATAACAGAATGAACATTAATCAGCAGAACCACTAAAACAATCCAAAATGCACAGTTGTATTTTCCCTTCAAATTATGTTTAAAAAGTGAATATGCTGACGTTTGTATTTGCATTAAAAAAAAATCAACATTCCAAAGGGAGAGATTAAATATAAAGACAGACAGATGGACAGATAGATAGATAGATAGATAGATAGATAGATAGATAGATAGATAGACAGATAGACACATAGAAAACAGGTTTAAGCTTTTTTTTTAAACTTAAACAAGGTATAGAAATGACAGTATACCTCTCAACTGTACAGATTTTCACAGAATGTCCAGATTTTTGCCTCAAATTTCTGGTCCGTTCCTCTTAAAAACTGTATTTTTTTGACAAATCACTGGGATGATTTCAGGATTAAAGTCCCTAAATAATAACATGTATTTCATTTTTAGACTTCATATCCTTCAGAAAATGCATGTTAACACAAATCCTGTTGTTCTAACAACTTTCTAAGTTTATAAAACCAATATTTAAAATGTTTCCCTATTTTTGGGCCTTTGTCCCCCCATTTTGTTGGGCTTTGTCCGGATGTCTTGCGCTAAGAGGTTGAGAGGTATGAATGACAGCACTTAAGAGTTCAAGTCTTAATGAGCAAAAAAGATAAAAATCAAACAAAATAATGAAAGAAACTGTAATGCATTCATTTGTCAGCCTGCTTACATAGAGTATGGATATCCATTGATAATGCCAGTGGCATGGGTGTGAGACCAGACTTGGATTACTAGGGGACTACTCATGGAGAGGAAGTATTTAATACCATACAGTAGTTCTCACATCTTGTAGAAACAGCTTATACAACTGTAGGATGTAATATAAAAGGACCAGTCATGACCAGTCATGATCACTGAATTAGGCTTCTGAAAACAGGTATATGCTACCATCAGGGTGCAAGGGAGCTCACTGCACAATAGGAAGCATTGGGAGGGTCTCACCTGGATCCATCAGGGTGCAAGGGAGCTCACTGCACAATAGGAAGCATTGGGAGGGTCTCACCTGGATCCATCAGGGTGCAAGGGAGCTCACTGCACAATAGGAAGCATTGGGAGGGTTTCACCTGGATCCATCAGGGTGCAAGGGAGCTCACTGCACAATAGGAAGCATTGGGAGGGTCTCACCTGGATCCATCAGGGTGCATGGGAGCTCACTGCACAATAGGAAGCATTGGGAGGGTCTCACCTGGATCCATCAGGGTGCAAGGGAGCTCACTGCACAATAGGAAGCATTGGGAGGGTCTCACCTGGATCCATCAGGGTGCAAGGGAGCTCACTGCACAATAGGAAGCATTGGGAGGGTCTCACCTGGATCCATCAGGGTGCAAGGGAGCTCACTGCACAATAGGAAGCATTGGGAGGGTCTCACCTGGATCCATCAGGGTGCAAGGGAGCTCACTGCACAATAGGAAGCATTGGGAGGGTTTCACCTGGATCCATCAGGGTGCAAGGGAGCTCACTGCACAATAGGAAGCATTGGGAGGGTCTCACCTGGATCCATCAGGGTGCATGGGAGCTCACTGCACAATAGGAAGCATTGGGAGGGTCTCACCTGGATCCATCAGGGTGCAAGGGAGCTCACTGCACAATAGGAAGCATTGGGAGGGTCTCACCTGGATCCATCAGGGTGCAAGGGAGCTCACTGCACAATAGGAAGCATTGGGAGGGTCTCACCTGGATCCATCAGGGTTCAAGGGAGCTCACTGCACAATAGGAAGCATTGGGAGGGTCTCACCTGGATTGTACTACAGGGATAGAGGTTGTTCTGGAATGGTAATATTGTGATCCTTATTTTAAATATAGCAACTTAGAGGTTTATATTGTAGTCAATATCCTTGCATGCAAATAAATATGGACTACTTTTGGGGGAGGTTGTGTATCATACATGAAATATCTTGTAATGTAGGTTTATGGAATGAGCATTATGAACAAAGGTAAAGCTCCAAGTCCTGAATCAAGTTCCCTAGTCCTACAAAAAAAAAATCATATAACACACAAACCAGACCCGGGTCTGCTACAGTTGCTCATATGTTATTAGGTTATGGATCAAAAGATCATTGTTGACTGACAGACAAGTGCTCTACCTCCTACTAGCCCTATCCTAGTGAATTACATAGCCTTTTCACAACCTGATCCAAATAATGTACATAGTCTTCCCAAACACTAACTCTTAACCATAAAAGTTCCACCTGTTCCTAGCCTTAACCTGGATCCTTGTTTCTGAAACCTAGTCCTAAATTTCCCCTCCCTAAACCTAAATACTCTAATATGTCCCTAACCCTCAACTCCTCTCCCCACTTCCTAAACCTAAATTCTCCTCCTGATTGCTGCTTAAACCTAATGTAAATTCCAACTCCCCCTTCCTCTCCCTCACCATGGCTGTTGAACCTACCATACTTGGACCCAAATATGTGTTTGGGTGGTAGCTCACAGCTCCAGTCTCTCTGCACAGCTGTCACACTTTGCCCAAACATGTATTTGAGTTCAGGTATAAGCAGTAGTTTTTGCAAGCTTGTATGAACTACAGTACACTTGAATTGTAGGCTGCAAGACCTGGGCACTTGTGACAAACCCACTAGACCTTGACTTATGCCGCGTATCCATTTTATCTGTCATTGACGTCAAAGGGCAATGTTACTTGCATAAGATTTCTAATGAACATAGATTAAGGCAGTTCATGTAAGTTTTTATGAATGGACCTTTTCATGACAGTTCATTGCTTTTGCATATATCAGTGGCTTAGTGAAGTCTATCTATTTTTGGATTTGTTAGTTTTATAGTTTAGTCATAGTTTTATTTTTAGTTAGTTGAGATAGTTAGAATCATGTCTGGTTTGCTGGCAAAACTGTTTTGTGATTGGTAAGTTGCAATTAGTGTTTTACTTAGGTTTTTATTTTTTCCATTTTTTTTCATTCTGATGAGAAAAAAAATCATTTTTAGTTGATTTAGGTTGTCAGTGTTGCTTTGAGGGGATTTTTTGTGTGGATTATGTACATGAAGGAGAAATGTGCCCTGGGATACAGAAACATTTGCTGTCAGTAGTTGTGTAAGACAAACAACATTTGCAATCAGCAGTTGTGCATGGTGTGCGTGATTCATAGATGCAGTAATTGTGAGCAGTGAAGGTCGAGCAACCTAGCTGCTTACATTGTATGCTAACATGAATATAAAGACATGGTAATAGGCAACAGTACTAAAATGAAGGACTGAGTGGATACAAGTGAGGGTAAACAATATGGCTGGATAATTCAGAAACATATATATATTCTGTGACTGGATGTCCTAGCTCCAGAAATATTGACCAACAAACAGTCCTGTAGTAACTGGAAAATGATGTTTCAGGTAGCAGATACAGCATTAACAAACCTATATATATATATATATATATATATATGCAACATGCTACAGTGTTGCCTGTTGTTACCCTCTGTGGCACAGTTTCATTTGTCCATGTCTATCATTTCATGCCCTTTATGACACTGAAATTCAACTATGATGTGGTTAGAGTCTCCAAGCAGGAGCTGGTGGAGATGTTTCATTTATGATGTGGTTAGAGTCTCCAAGAAGGAGCTGGTGGAGATGTGCAGAACAATGCAAGTGATGCTAATAAAACAATAAAAGTGAACCTAAACCTGGGCTGTGCTTACCCATGCAGAGACTGGCCAAATTATGCATCAAACATAGGCTACTGAATATGTGTGTGTGTGTGTGTGTGTGTGTGATATTCTAAATGAGATGACCTTCTTGCTGTGTGTGTAACTTGTGGAGAGCCTAAGGTGCACTGCACTCGGAAGGGTGTTCATGTCAAAGTGGGTATTGCAGATGCACATGTGTGTGTTTACTAGGACACTGTCTCAGCTGATATTGCAGCAGTGTGGTGAGCTCGTATTGATAGGTCCGGGGCACCCACAGGAGATGTGTGTGCATCCCTGGCCTTAAGTGTCTACATATGTGTCTGGGGGTAGGTTCCAAAGGCACAACGGCCATGTCCTTTGACTAGGTAGGGGATCGAGGTTCCACTTTCCCTGTATCCAGCAGAGATACTGTGCACCCTGACCATGCCAAATTTTCACTGCCATCATTGTCAGAGTAATTTCTAGCATCAGTCAGTGGTATATCCATGGTGTAGGAACTGGATAGTATGTCACATGTGAAGACACCAAATGAAAATACCAAGACCTGTCACCATTACTTTAATTACAGTGAATGAATGCAACACACAGCCTTTGATGGTAGAATGTATTAAGATAGACCTTATAGATCCGCTTTTGTTTTACTTTGAAGCCCTGATGTTCTTAAATAGCAAGGAAACTATATTTCATTATTTACAATACAGTATACATTTACCCAGACTGTAATAACCAAAAATATCACATATACACATGTGGGGCATCTTTGATGAAGATTCTTGAACCCCATTGCAGTCCCATGTCAATATCCAACACCCCATCATGGGATACTAATGACCCCTGTGCAGAAAGACAAGGAACTCCTCTGTCTCATTTAAGTTTTTTCAGAAAATGAACCACCTCCCATCACCCTAAGCTCATTTTCCAGATGGGTAGCACTCCCTCCACTGCATGAATCATGTATGTGGCCCAGTGTCTATCCTGCTGGTAGTCTCTGCACTGGTCTCCAACAGCATTGATAGCATTAATCACATCTTGATCATGATTGCACCAGAACCATTCAGATTTATCATGGTTGATCATCCACCGACCATGAAGAAAGGGGGCCTGCATGGAAAAATTAGCATTTACCAGGCATAATGTTGCATGAGGAGGGAATAACTTATATGAGAATATGGATATCAGTACATTTATTACACAGAAGCCTGTATTGTATACTGTCCTCTGTGCTGCTTGTAGGTGTCTGTACTACATATATGTAATGTCCGTATTACGTATATATATATATATATATATATATATATATATATATATATATATATATACTGTTTATAACACTCACGTCTGCATAACCATAGTCATTGTTTATATAACTTTGTAACATTGTTCCACCCCACCAGAAGGGTTAACATGTAGAGATAATACATGCTATGTTCCACTGCAGTTCTATTTTATTTATCCTTTATTGACTGGGTTGGTCCTACTAGGGTCGTGGTCTATTTTCATGGGAGACCTGAGTTGGTATTTCTACTACTACAGGAAATTTGGCCAGGGCATTAATGAACACCCCCTACTCTTTTCAGAGTGTACGGGGACACAATTCTGTGTTACACTTATTGTGTTCTGGTATGGGCATAGAGGCGGCTTGGAGAAGCAGGCAGTCTGCAAATGGAGGAGAAAGAAAGTGTTTTTTGGATGTGTGAAGTAAAAGAAGCTGTTAATCGAACAGCTGAGATGTTAAATGCAGTGGAGGAGGAGTTGAAAGTGAAGTGGAGTGAGGTGGATTGAGAAGCAAGTAAAGAAAGCGGTTCAGTAGCGAATAAAAGGCAAAATGAGGGAGTTGAGGTAGATATGGCAAAATTTGTTTGTATCGGAGTCTGCAATACTGGAGTGTGCTCCAGTTGAGAGGGTTGCGGGATGTTTACTGAAAAGAATTAATTGAACAGAGTGAGCCAGGGAGTGAGAAGGGAGCATTGTGGAGAGAAATAATGGATAGAATCCAAGAAGAAGAAGTGCTGGAATTAAGGAAAGAGGAAAAGAAATCCTACATGCAGACGGTGAGAGAAGGCAAAATAGGAGAAGATAGAAAGGCAGAAGTAAGACGAAGGCATTGGATAAGAATAAGTAGTAAGAAAGAGAAGGAACTGGACAGGTATGAAGTATGGGACAGCATAATTTCATCGCTTGGTATCGAACCCAGAGATGTAAGAGCATTTATTTGTATTAATAAAGATACTTTTTGAGACATTTTCTTTGAGAAGGTGCAGTATATGGAGAAATTTTTAGAACGGAATGAAAAGAGAAAGGATGAAAATTCTTGGAATGTGTATGTGGTGCAGACGTTTAACAGAAAAGCCAAAAAAGAATATTTATACAATTTTGAACTGAAATTGAAAGAGGTGATTTAAAAAAAAATATTTGAGAAATGTGTGTAGAAATGTTTTGGAGATTACAAAAATCTATGACTACAGATGTTTATGGACTGGGGTATGAGAATATGGTGTTATATCGAAAATGCAAAATGATAAAATAATGCATTTGCTGAGTATAATTAATGTGGAAGGGAACAAGAGATTGGTTAGATACTGGGAACAACCAAAGGCATGATTTTGTGTGGTAAAGATGACCATTTAATTAACAAATGTGATAAAAGGAAATGTTTTGTGGTAAAATGGGTCATGAAGCTAAATAATGTGAAAAAGTAGGGCATTCGTCGTTGAATTGTAATGCTACAGAAAATGATACACAGATAATAATAGCAGAACAAAATAGGGAGGGTGTGTTAGTAAATAATACAGAAGAAACAAGAAAAATGATTGCGACTGATATAGGAATGGAAGTAAATGAAAAGTAAAGGACAGATAGAGGAAGAAGTAAGTAATTCATGTGACGAAGGAGATGATAAAAGGATAAAAATTAAAAGTAGAAGAAGTTCTAATGGAAAAAGAGTGAAAGACAAACACAAATTCAAAAATATAGGTATAGGAGGAAATGAGAAAGGGAGAGGATAAAAGTAACAGACACTATTTCACATAGTAAGACTCTTCACCATTAATGTAAATAGTATAAAGAATGTTCAGCACAGGCTAGGAATATTGGAATGGTGCAGAAGGTTAGATGTAGACATCATAGGTTCATAGGTTGGTACTAGGCTATTGGCCCTAGGGCCTATACAAGCCTAGCCATAACAATTCCCTGGCTATTTCTTCCCACAATATTTACTTCTCTGGACCCCCGTCTAGCAGGGCAACTGACGTGATCCCTGGGGTGAATTTCCTATATCCCATCCAATTGTCAAGGTTCCTTTAAAAGAGGGCCAAAGAGGCACTCTGCTTGACATGTATGGGCAGTCTGTTCCAGAGTCTGGGGAGTCTCTGGTTCAGGTACCAGCATGTTTTGTTCATTGTGATGACAAGGTTTAGATCCCTGGAGCATGTGGCTCTGAGAGATTGGGATTTCTTTAAGTGCAGCATGTCCAAAAGCTCTGGGTTTGACATGGCCTTGTATGTTAAGCAGAGATCACCTCTAAGTAGATGATATGGGGCAGAGTCTAGCTGGAGTTTTTTTAGATGGTCAGCATAGGGCATCTGCTTTAGGCCTGTGATTCTTTTAGTGAACTATTTCTGCGGCCTTTCCAGTTATTGCATATTTCTTGAGAGGTACATACCAAATGGGGTGTTGTATTCTATAATGGGTCTAATGAGGGATGAGTACAGTGGGACAATGACTCCTTTTTTCTGGATGAAATGTCCTTAGTGATGAGATGTGCCACATAGAAGGATTTCCTGACTGTTGTAGTGATGTGGTTATCGAAGGTGAGACCACTGTCCACCTGTGTCCCTAGGTGTCTTATAACACTTTCAGTGTTTAGTGTACTGCCACCTATGTGATAATTCATGGGTACATGTTTTTTCCCAAAGGGGATAAGCATACATTTCTTGGCATTGAGCTTCAGCCCATAGCTCTGGAATGAAGCATTCTGTAAGGCCCTTTTGTAGAATATCCTCATCATTTGGGGATTCAATAATGGCTCCCAGTTTGCAGTCATCTATGAACTTTGTTAGCCAGAGTCCTTTAGTGCTGGCCTATACTTCAGAGATGTAGATGCCAAAGAAGAGTGGTCCCAGGACTGAACCCTGAGGTACTCCACTTGTCACTTGTCTGGAGCTGGATTTGGAGTCGGCCACTTTTACAGTGTGGGTTCTGTCAGTAAGTCAGTTGGCAACCCATTGAGTGATGTAGGCATTAATGCCCAGCTTAGTAAGTTTATCTTTGATTCTAGAGTGGGGGATGGTGTCGAACGCCTTGGCGAGGTCCAGATAGGCTGTGTGGACTGCCTTACCCTTGTTCACAGCTTTGGAGATCGATTCGAAGAAGTCAGTCAGGTTCAGGAGACAAGATCGGCCCTTCACGAACCCAAACTGGGTGGAGTCCAGTGTTTGAAGGTTGCCAATGTCTTTGTTTATAAGTTCCATGATAATACATTCCATGGCCTTGCAGATCAGGTTCATTAGACTGATTGGGTGGTAGTTCCCAGGATCCAAGGTGGATCCCCCCTTGTGGAGTGGGATAACTGTAGTTGTGTGCCACTCAGTGGGCAAGAAGCCTGAGGTGAGGCTATGATTAAACATGACACTTAGGTGAGATGCCAGTTCATTTTATAGTTCATGTAGTACACAGCCTGGGATGTCATCTGGTCCCATGGATGCTGTATTCCTAGCTTTGTAGAGTGCGATTTTTACCTGTGTGTCTGTTACTACTAGAATTTGGCAATCTTTCGGTATTGAGATGGGCCCTTTAGGGGTTGAGAGGGGGGTGAAGTTGTCACTGAATCGATCTGCCAGGATATTGGCAATATCCTTGGGATCAGTATATTTAATGCCATTCTGTTGTAGCTCAGAGCAGATCCGAGCAGTGCCATTTAGATTCTTGACATATCTATAGAATGCCTTGTGGTTGTCTTTAGAATCTTTGGCAATTTTATTTTCGTAACTAGCTTTGGAGGATTTTATGAGAGATCTCAGCTTCTTACTGAGGCTGGTAAGGAAGTTTTTTGCATCCTGGGGTTTTCCTCTTTTCTGCAACAGTTTCTTCCTTTTGTTGTAAAGTTTGTTTATTGCAGGGGACCACCAGATTGGCTAGTATTAACAGATATAAGAATAACAACAGAAGAAGAAAGATTGCAAGTTAATGGGTTATGGGAAGGAAAGTTGTATGGAATCTAGGAGATGAAAAAATGTTCAGGGATAGCAATTTTATGTAAAGAATGTATGGAGATTCTCTATTATACATTAGCAGTATTAGGAAGAACAGTAATATTAGCTATAAGATGGAATAATCAAATATATAGGATAATTGCACACTGTCTCTAAAATATATAAAAACAAAGAGAAATCATGTTTAAGAAAAGACTTGATTATGTGAGTTGTAAATATGCAAGTAATAGTAGTGGCACACTATGTAAAAGTTAACTTAGATATGATCAAAAGCTGTAAAACATATTTATGGAAAAGAAAACAGTGGACATACAGAAGAAGTAATCTTAAAACTGAAACTGATTACTTTATAGTACCAGAGAGCTTAAATATATTACATGAAGGATTTAAAATTACAGGTTTCTCAGGTTATGCAGCAATATGGATAGAAATTCAAAAAAGAATAGATTACATAAGAATAGGAAGAGGGATAAAAAGAATTTATGAAGCAGAGTTAAATGAACAAGTAAAGGAAATAATACATTGGTTATGGCTAGATCATATAAACATGAGAGGATTTTATAAAGATTGGACAAGTTGGTGGATTAATTTAAATGAAAAATATAAAAAAGAGATATTAGAATGGCAGAGGACAAAAAGAATACAATATAGCGGCAAATATAAATAAATTAGTAATCAAGTCTTTAAATGTATAGCAGACAATAAAGAAACATTTATAGAAAAAGAAAGATTGTTATATGAAATGAGCCAAGAACAATTAAAAAAAAAAAAAAAAAAAAAAAAACGTTATTTAAACAAAGATATTTTACAAGGAAGAAAGGAAGAAGTAGCACCATATCTAAGTAAAATGGTTAAAGAAAAAAATAAGAATAATAAGAGAGTTAATGAATGAGGAAGGATGTATAGTGAACACACAAAAAGAAATTATGCAGGCAGTTAAAAGATATATTTTAAAAACGTTTTCCATATGTGACAGTATAAGGAAAATAGAGGGAACTTAAAAAAAACTAAATGAGGAGGATAATAAGAGAATGGAAGAAAATATTACAATGACAGAATTTAAAAATGTATTGAAAACATTAAATGTAGAAGCAGCCACATGTTTAGATGGACTTGAATATGGACTTGAATATTTAATATATATATATATATATATATATATATATATATATATATATATATATACATGCAAGACTGGTGAAATTAATATTTTTAGAGGTATTGAATGAATGGTTTGAAAAGGGTATAAATTATGAAAAAATATATATGGGTGCAATGAAATTTATATGGAAAAGGGGAGAAAGAACAGACATAAAAAAATGGAGACCAGCAGTATTAAATAATGTGGATTATAAGATATTTTTGAAAATAATAGAAAAAAGAATAACAGGTAAGGCTAATAAATTACTGACTGAAAATATTTTGAATAATAGAAAAAGGAAGTCAAGAACTGTTAATGTTAATAAAAAAATGGTTGCTGTAATAAATAGGGAAACAGAATTGAAAATACTATTAGGTGACATAAGTAAAACATTTGAAAAGATCCAGCTTGAAGCATTATGGGACATTTTGACAGAATATAATATAAGTAACAAAATAATCAATGTGTTTAAATCTGTATATAACAAAATAAAGTGACAGTAGTGATAAACTTTTGGTTAAGTGAGACAACAGGAATAAAGAGTGGTATTAAGCAAGGGCATCAGGCAAGCAGTATAGTATTTACTTTAATTATAAATGTGCTAGTTTCTAAGAAAAATTGGACATTAGAGGAAGCTAAATATTGTTCACTAGAGGGAATTCAGATTCCAGTAATGTTCTCTTATGTGGACAATTTAGTTGTTAAATATAAAAATGGATGAGTATAGCTATTCAGACACGTAATAAAGAACTAAAGGTATTAGGGCTAAGTATTAATGAAGAAAAACATAATGGACTGGGGTTCTCTGGAAAAAAATAAAAGGTATTCAATTTAATAAAGAAAAAAATTGCAATTTGGGGAATAAAGTTTGGTAGTGAACAATAGAGAGTGACACAATGGAAGGATATGATACTTAAAATAAGATGTATGTGTATGTTCTGGAGAATTTTAGACTCTCATATTAGAAAAAAGTATGTTTAATTAATTCTGTGAAATTAGGTAAGATGGCATATCTGTTGTGTGTTTATGATACAACCAGAATGTGAAAAAGAATTATTGAATGTGTTATTCACATTCATATGGGGATCCAGATTGCACCCTATTAAAAGAGGAATTCTGTATGTTAACAAAAAAGAAGGAGGCTGGGGTTTAGTAAACCCAATTGTATATATATAGCTTCATTAAGTTTATATAAACTATTAATAGGAATACAAGAAAAAGGAAATTTGTTAATAAAGATCAGAGAGGAAAAATATAAATCAATATGGGAAAAGTTAAATGTTTAAAAAAGAATTATGGAATTGAAACTATATCAAGAAAAATGTTACTATGGAAGACTGATTTAGGTAACATAGACAAGAGCAGGAAAACATGGTCCTACACATAGATTGGTTCAGCAATATCTATATTTATGGGGACATGATAAAATGAAGTATTTAGGAGTATGGATTAAAATTATTCTGGTGTGGCAGCTAAGGATATGTGGGAAGAGACTAAACAAAAGGTAATACAAAAACTGAGAAAATGGACGCTTTGTTATATGGATATGGATAGTAAGATACAAGCAGTCAAAATGTTTTTAGTCCTTTTAGTCTTATACACAGGTCTGGCACATTTTCATCAACCAGAGGAGAAGTTGTGGAGAGCAATTAATAAAGAACTGAAACACTTTATCTGGGAGAGGAAGACAGCATGAGTCAAGTGGGATAAGATGATTCTTCCAGTAGAACAGGTTGGACTGGGATTACCCAGTTTAAATTGGTATTTTAGAGCTATACAGTTAAGGCTCCTTTACATAGCACAGGCAGAAAACTATAATTCAAAGTCTAAAGGGATGATTTTAAAATGGGAGGATGCTCAAGAAACAAGGAGAGACTGGAATTTTGGATACAGGCCTTTAAGGAGAACAACAATAATCATACAGAATATTATATCCATAAAGTAGCAGAAAGTATTCTAAGAACTAAGCCAACACTGGAATGGAGGAAGGAGATTTTGCCAATAGGGAAGACTGCAATTATGGATATAGACAATAGGCAAGAAGAGTCTGGAATTTATTGAAGAAAACTGGCAAAGGAACCAAGGGATTGGAAACAAATAACTTGAGAGGAAAATGTAATAGAATGGGAAGAGGCCAATAATTTATTAGGAATGCAGGTTAGAAATTACCTTCCCTATCAGGAATTGATATCAGAGCATAGGCAAAGAGAAACAAATAGGGGTTTCATTAGGTCATAAACAAAAGACTAGCTCTGGTAGAGTTTTTAGTAGAATCTAGAACAGAAGCTGACATTAAAAAAGGAATAATTAGTACAGCATATGAAATATTGCATGACAGCTCAGAATCAATCAGAGGAGGTTAGAAAGGATTGGGAAGAGACATTGGATAAGTAATTCACAAAGAAACATTGAGAGGATATATGTATGTCTCCCAAATATGCAACAAAATCTAGAAGATTTAGTATTTTTGCTTGGAATGTTTACATAGATATTTTTATACTCCACGTAGACTCCAAAGTATTTTTCCTCAGTTAGACAGCAAATGTTGGAGGTGTTACGGTTGAGAAAGAGGTACTTGGGAATATATTTTCTGGGACTGCAGTGGGTTGGTGGCCTGAGATGCTGAGTGGGCAGATTGGTGTGATGAGGTAGATATTTTTTTCTGATCTATGTTACAGAACAGAATTGTCTAGACATGGTAAGGCCTTGCTGTGTCTAATTATGGTGGCTGCCAAAAAAAAAAAAAAAAACAATTACTAGAAAATGGAAATCAGAATCTAAACTAACTATATTAGAGTAGTGAATATAGTAACAGAGATAAAACAACTGGAACTGAGATTTTTAGAAAAGGATAAGAGCAAACTACAAATGAAAAAAAATGGGAATTATGGGAACAATACATACAGGGGAGGAATGAGGTTTAAATGAAGGCAGAACTTAAATGAGCTATGTAATGTTTGACAAAATATGATTGGGTAGATTATAAGTGTTGTATAATGTTTGAAACTGGGAGTATGTCAGTATGATTTGTGATGTAAAATGCTTGCAGCTAGGATTGTGTCGGTGTGGTTTGTTTTCATTTATATAAATGTATGACTGCTTATTTCATAAGTGTTTGTTTAATAAAGATGTTTTCTGTTGAAATAAGGGGCAGGAATCAATTTATGTAATGTTGCTTAAGTTATATGATATATAGCAATATATGGGAAGCATAATGTTTGTTAATGTTAATTTGTTAACACAGTTTGATTACGTTTGTATAAATGTAAATGTGCCTATGCCACAAGTGATAATTCCATAAGAGTATTAAAAAAAGAATAGAAAAACATGGTATGAAAGTATAATGGGAAAATGGTATTATGTTTACCCTTGCAAACAGAATATTAAAAAAAGTGAAAGCAGTAAAAGCAAGAATGAAAAGATGTGAAAACTATGTAGAATATACAGATTTTTAATGGAAGTTATCTATAAATAAATTACTGGTAAAAGCAAATATGCCATATAAATCAGTAAAAGACAGAATTTATATACATTGTGGGGAATTAGTGACTACTGAACATGTTTTTCTGGAATGTGAAAGAGTGAATCAATTGTGGAAATAAATATATGACAAAGACTGTCTGAAAGGACTGAAAAATGTTAAATTTATAAATATGGATATAATAGAATATGGATATTATGAAAATATGAAACAAAAGGATATAGATAGATTAGATGAGAAATTGTTTTGTATAATATGGATTATATGGTATGAAAGAATGAATGAGATAAAATATAAAGGAAAATGGGTATTGTCAGAAATTTTGAAAAAAAAATAAGGTTTTGGTTATGGAAAAAAAAGTGGAGGGAATTGAAAGTCTAAAAAATGTTTTGTTTTTGAAAATGTTGTGAATCACTTGTACATAGTTGTAAATAAGTTGTGAATTTTGCATATAGAATGCGCATATTGTATTTTGTGAATTTTAATAAAGGACCCCTACTCTTTTCAATAGACATCATGGGATCTTTTACATCCATCTGAGCTACCACCAACTCAAGCAGATGGAACCCTGTTTTAACATCTCATCCAAAGGATGTCACACTCAGGAGTGCAGAACTTTCATAATGCACTTTCAGCAATCCAATCCCTTGGAGTGGGAATAAAAGCTATAGCCTTATGGTCTTCCAGCACCAAAGGAGAACACACTACATGTTGCACCACTGACACTGACTACAGTGAACTAACTTTAGCATGGAAGTGCCTCCATTCAAACACCTCTTTCTAGTATTATCTATGAGATAATTGACCTTGGCTAACCTTGCATATATCATGTCTCTGAATGCATAGATGCCTCCTCTAAATACTTTTATGGCTACAGAACATTGGCAATGAAATGGACATAACAACCTATGTAATGACAGACTGGCTGCAGGCACAGTAGAGGTACCTTAACCAGTAGGGGACAGCTGGGTGATTCAGCTGCATTTTGTCTCACATAGTCACATAAACATATCTACAGAGGTAACACTGCCCAAATCATTGACATATTGTGCAGCTTGTGTAGTTATTATTTAATATTAATGCAGCTAGCAACAAGAAGTCACTCTGCATATATAAAGTGTTAACAATCACCTCCATCAACATTTGTGCACACCTGAGGTACATCATGCTGCTGTATACAAGTGTACCACTTCCAGGAAAAAAAAATCATCACACACTGCAGTACAACACACATACAGCATTTAAACTAATCCTAGCCTACTGCATGTCTCATGTATCAAATGAGACACTGAGGCTGGATATTCGTTTAAGTCATTTATTGTACATAAACACATCAGGAGTTGTGACTGGAACATATACTTAAGCTAGCTGACTGACTTGTTACTTCAAACACACTCATATGTGCATCTCCATTCATGGCTGCATTCACTCTGACTACAAAATGGCGCTGATCTTGCACATGCTCAGTAACTTATATGCAAGTACTATATAGCTGCAGTGGCTGACTAGGTACAATAAACAGAATGATCTACAGCCATTACAAAAAGACTGTACATAAAGTCACACAATAACAGCAGACAAATCTGAACTAGAAAAAGTTTTGTTTTACTAAACTTTCACAATGACAGTACACATTATTCACAAAATGTATGATTTGCAACTTTAATGCTGAATTTTTCATTCATTTCAAGACATTTGGCCCTAGGTAACCTCCTTTTGATTGATACACCTGACACAAATGTACTTACTTCAGCAGCAAGCTGTAGCTTACAAATTGTACTTTCATAACAGAAAATTTGCTGGACAAGTTTTCAAAATAGTACCTGCTAGAGCCAAAAAACTAAGTGAAAAGTTGTAAATGTTCAGGTTTACCTAACAAACAGGACTTGTAGCTTCAGTTACTCACAGCTTGTGCACCTGTGTCAGTGGGGTTTTTGGTTGGTTATCTGCAATCTTCCATAGTACAATGAGTCTCTTGGCTACATATAAAGATTATATCATGTACATTTGAAGCTCTTAGAATAGTTCTTATGTTAATGAGGACCTACCTCATAAATGTTACTGAATAACATTTTCTACACATCAGGCCTGTGGACAGTTGTACTAAGAGACTATCTCAAGCTTGAGTAACTGCATGAGCACCTGTAAGGTGCATTGGGCATGAGTGAGCAGGCCAATGACAACAACAGGGATGCCATGCAATGTAACTTACTTTTGCAGCCAATTGAGGTGCTGAGGTGCTAAAGAAGAAATCTGTTCTCAGTATTAAGCCTCAGACAGGTAGTACACATATTTTATGCCATGTACACCCCTTTATACCACCCAGACATGCTGACAGTATCTGTACACCATAATGGATTTCCCACTACAGGTCACACTACTGAGATGCCCTATGTTGCATCATATGTGCCAAAAAAGCCACAAGGATCATGTCCACAAGAGGCCAGCCATACTCCTCTGGAATGAGCCCCACTAAATGGCCAAGGTTTTGGATGGCAGTGCATGTGTGGCAGGGGGCCCAGTGGTGCAGCAAGGAATCAAAACTCTACCTGCATTTGTTACAGAGGAACCACTTGGAGTGCCTGTTTGAGGACTCTTACAAGGGTCTCCTGTACAAGGTGAATGACTGTCACATCCTTCCCAGAGCACTGTCTGATGCCACTAACATACCTCACTCATGCCTTTACTTATAAGATGTGCTACAAAGAAGGAATTCCTTACTGCTATGGATATGTGATGGTCATAGTTCAGATTCTTATCAACCTGATTACTCAGATCACGTGCCACTGGGTCTATACTTGGTGGGGGTGTCTATAATGTAATAATCAGGGATATCAGCTTCCCCAAAGGGAATAATAATGCATTTTTTGCATTTAGCTTTAATCCGTGGCTTTGGCACCAATTATTTGTCTGTGTTAACCCTGCCTGAAGTATATTAAGGTCATTGGGGGACTTAGTGATCGGGGACTCAGTGAGTCCAGTTTGCAATCGTCAGCGAACTTGGTCACCCACAGGCTGTCCATATTTGCCTGGACTTGTGAGAAATAAATTCTGAACAGTAAGGGGCCCAGCACAGAAACCTGTGGCACTCCACTGGTGACTGGTCTTTTGCTAGAGGTGAAGTCACCCACTTTGACAGTATATGTCCTGTTGGTGAGCCATTTGGCTACCCATCAGGTAATGTAGGAGTTAATTCCCAAATGGGAGAGTTTCTCTATAATACCTGCATGGGAGTTTGTGTCAAATGGCTCAGCTAGGTCTAGATAGGTGGTATGCACTGTCTTTCCCTCATCCAGGGCCTTGGTGACTTTCTCAAAGAAGTCAACCATGTTTAACAGGCATGATCTACCTTTAACGAATTCTAACTGGATTGGGTCCAGAGACTGGAGATTACCTATGTCCTTGTTAATAAGATCCATAATGATTCTTTCCATGGCCTTGCAGATGAGGCTAGTCAGGCTTATGGGCCTATAATTCCCAGGGGCAGTTGATGGTCCCCCTTTATTCAGAGGAACTACTGTTGCTATCCTCCATTCTGCTGGAACATAGTCAGTTCTCAGACTGTGGTTAAACAGGCATTCAAGTGGGTCTACTAGATCATGTTTTAAGTTGTTTAAACGGTAACCTGGGATGTTGTCTGGTCCCACGAATGCTGTGCTTTTGGCCTTGGAGAGCACCAGAATGACCTGCTCTCTTGAGATACTAGGCTGAGGAATGGTAGCAGATATACTTTGGGGAATGACTGGAGGGGACAAGGGGGTGAAATTTGCTCCAAATCTGTCGGGTAGCAGGTTGGGTGTTATGTCCAGTTTAGTATGGGTGGTGCCATCCACAAACAGTTCAGTGCATAGCTGGGTATTCCCTTTAAGATTTTGAACATAGCTGAAGAAGGCCTTGTGATTATCCTTAGGTAGGGAGGCTATTTCCTCTTTGTAATTAGCTTTGGAGGACTTGCCAAGATCTCTAATTTGTATTCTTAAGCTAGAGAGGGATTTCTTCCACTGCTGAGCCAGTTCCCTCCTGTTCTTGGACATTAGTTTCTTTCTCTTGTTGTATAGCCTGTTTATATTATGGGTGCACCAGGGTGGCTTGTTTTTGTGGCAAGACACAGTTTTAATACTGTCAGGTACAGCCAATTCTATACAACGGTTTAAGTTGTTATAGAGGGCATTGGTGTACACCTCTGCATAGGAGTCAGTATTATCTACATCTGAAGGGGCTTTGAAACTTTTTTAAACAAAAAACATTTTTATTAAATTATCACGTATAACATGACATAGGCAATCTTACATTTGTATAAATGAAAAACAAGGAATAACTAAACAAGCAGCCAGCACCAAGGTGTAATAAGCACAACAGCCAAACAAAATGAATAAATAATTATTTAATGGTCCCAAACCAGTTTTTTCAAAACTGCCTTCCTCAGTGGGATATATATATATATATATATATATATATATATATATATATATATATATTACACTTTGCCGCTGGCCGCTTGTTTACTTATTCCTGGTTTGGCCCTGCACCTGCCATACGTGCAGACATTTCTCACTTTATAAATGAAAAACAAACCATATTGACACAATTTCAGTTGCAAACATTATACATCACAGACCCCATTGAGACAACTGTATTCGCAAACATTATACATTATTTATAATCTATCCAGTCATTGTCAGTTAAGTATTGCTTAGCTCATTCAACTCCTACCTTCTTTTTAAATCCTTTCCTCCTTTGATGTATTGTTCCCACAAGTCCCTTTTTTCCTATGAAGTTTGCTCCTTCACTTTTCTAAAGATCTCAATTCCAGTTGTTTTATCTTTGTTACTGTAATTCACTACTTCTAGTAAAGCTGGTTTAGACTTTGATTTTCATTTTTTTGTAATTGCTTTTTTGGCAGCCACCATAATTAGACTCAGCAAGGTCTTACTATGTCTAGGCAATTCTGATTCTGTATCCTAGCTCAAAAAATCATTTCCTTAGTTACACCAATCTGCTCAACCGGTATCTCTGATAGAGCAGTCTGCATGGAGTCTTTAAAGTCTGCCAACTCATTACTCAACTAGAAAACATGTTCCCAGTTACCTCTTTCTTTCCCATCACATCTCCAACATTTGCTGTCTACCTGAGAAAAAATTATTTGGCATCTACTTGGGGTACAAAAAAAACATGTAAACATTTCCAAGCAAAGATCCTAAATATTCTACATTTGGTTGCATATTTAGGAGATATACATATATCCCCATTGCCTCTTTGTGAATTGTTTATCAAATCTCTCTTCCAAATCCTTTCTAAGTTTCTCTGATTGATTCTTATAGTTGTCATGCAATTATTTTATATACTCTACTAATTATTCCTTTTTTAATGGCAGCTTCTGTTCTAGATTCTATTAAAAAACTCTACAGCACTGGTCTTTCGTTTAGGACCCCCTATTTTTTTCTCTTTGCCTTATACTCTGATATCAATCCTTGATAAGGATGTCAGTCTCTAACCTGCAGTCCAAATACATTCTTGGCGGCTTCCCATTCTATAACTTTTCATTTTCTAGTTATTTGCTCCCAATACATTGGATCCTTTGCCAGTTTTCTCCAAAAAATTCCAACGTCTCTTGGCTATTGTCTCTAATCCTATTTGCAGTCATCCCTATTGGCAGAATCTCTTTTCTCCATTCCTGTGGTGGCTTAGTTTTTAAAATACTTTCTGATACTTTATGAATATAACATTCTGTGTGATTATTGTCATTCTCCTTAAGGGTCAGCATCCAAAATCCCAGTCTCTCCTTGTTTCGTGAGCTTCTCCCCTGTATCATCATTCATTTTGACTTTGAATTATAGTTTTCTGCTGGGTTCCTATTACGTGATCGAAGACACATTCTGTCGAATGCATCTTGATCGACCATAAAAAGGACAAAAAGGCAAAATAGCGAAGCGGCTTTTAAGCGAATTCTTTCCCTGGGAAAGAATTTGCTTGGCTGCTTCCATTAATTTGCCATTTTTGTCACTGTAGTGTGATCTCGGAGTTGGTATATTTAAGTAGGGGGGGTGTAGGGGGCACAGCCCCCCACTTTATGTACTGTTTTAAAGTTTTTTTTTGTTGTTGTTTTTTTGTTTTTGGAACAGGGATTTTTTTTTTCCCTTGGAAAAGAAAATCACTGTTCTGAGGTTTCAACATTGTAAGCTTTCCCTTACATGGGGTTGATTAATCATCGTTCACTTTTCTAAGCATTTGATGATGTAATATAGACTCTTTTCTGCTTGTGCTATGTATAAGAGCCTTAACTGTGTTGCTTTAAAATACCCATTCAAATCTGGTACTCCTAGTCCGCCTTGCTCTATTGGAAAAATCAGTGTATCCCACTTAAATCTTGCAGTCTTCTCCCAGATAAAATCCTCCAACTCTTTTTTAATTGATATCCACAACTTCTCCTCTGGTTGATAAAATATGCCTGACCTGTATATAAAACTAAAAGGTCTAAAAACATTTTAACTGCTTGTATCTTACTATCCACATCCATATAACAAAGCTTACAGTTTCTCAGTTTTTGTACTATCTTTTGTTTAGTAATCTCCCACATATGCTTAGCTGCCACAACAGAGTAATTTTTAATCCATACTCCTAAATACTTCATTTTATCCTGCTCCCATAAATATGGATATTGCTAGGCCAATGTGAGTGTGGTATATAATTTACTGTTATTGCCTTTGTTTTAGCTTCATTCATTTTGTATCCCAAGAAGATGTGAAGCTGTATTAAAATGTTCCACAACATTGTAATGTCTCTTTCTGGTTTTGTCAGGTATAAAATAATATCATCTACAAACAAACAGCCAACTTTTCTTGACTACCATACCAATTATATCCTTGAATTTCTGAGTCCCTTATTTTGTTGCCAATGATTGGCATGGGAGTATGGAAATTTACCCCGGGATCACGTCAGTCGCCTTGCTAGACAGGGGTCCAGGGAAGTAAATATTGTGGGAAGAAATAGCCAGGGAATTGTTATGGCTAGACTTGTATAGGCCTTAGGGCCAATAGCCTAGTACCAACCTATGAACCTATGGTTCTAAATATAATGCAAACAACAAAGGGGGAAGAGGACACCTCTGACTGGTTCCTCTACTCAAGCAGAAATTATCAGAGAGGATCCCATCCACTTTAATTTTTACCTCTGATCCCTCATGTATACTCCTAAGCAGCTTTACAATTTTATCAGGGAAAGTAACTGCTTCCATTGCCTGGCTCATGAAGTCCCAACTTACTCTGTTGAATGCTTTCTCTGCATCAAGACCCACCAACAACAGTGGTATTTTCTTGCATTCTGCTTCCCTCTGGATCATCAGTGTTCTGTTAATGTTATTAAATGCTTGCCTCCCCTCCACAAAACCCATTGATCCATATCTATCAATGTTGGCAGCACTTTTGACATTCTTTAAGCCATTATAGACATAAACACTTTATAAACATGGTGCTTATCCTCCTCTTAAAATACTGTTAAACAAAACCTTCCAGATCTTTATCATTTTTTTCCTCCTAGCTTCCAAACTTCCACATAAATACCATCTATTCCTGGGCACTTTCTTATAGATTGGTTATACGTCACCATTTTTATCTCATCTCCTCCTATCCTAGCTGTTAGTAATTGAGTCCCCTCTGCCTTTAAGCGTGGCATATTTAATTCTATAAACATTTCCATTTGTACATTTTCTTGATTTCCATATTTCTTTGCTTCATACAGACTTTCATAAAATTTCCAAAATATTTCTAACACTTCTACAGGATCTCTTGTTATCTTCCTTGTTACAGATTCCCTGAGCTTTGTGACAGCCCATTCTAATTTCTGCTGCCTAACTCGTTGTGCTAAAAGTTTTTGTGCTCTAAAATTATTATCAAAAAACTGTTGCTTGACAGTAATCTTTCTAAGCTTGTGCATATTATCGAGGTAATTGTTTATTTTCTGTTTAGCATTCTGTAGTTGCTCCTCTTCTTGTTCTGAGGGGGTTCCCCCTATTTTGCAACACTCATTTGTCAGTCCCTCTAAATAATTTTTGTCACTTCTTAACCATATCTCCCTTTCCTTTATTTCTACCCTAGTTTTAAACTCCACTTTAATTCTACCACACTGCCTAGCTATATTTTCACAAGAAATGTCTGTCTTCTCCATTAGCTCCCGAACAATTTCAAAAACCTATTCCTTAAATTCCTCTCTTTTCAACAGATAGGTGGGAAAGTGCCAGTGTCTCATTTTTATTTCGTTGTCTTGTGCTTTTATTTTAGTTATTATTGTTGCGTGATCTGAAGTAGTTATTGGCATTTCAAGACATTCAATTAAATGCACATGTTCCTGTGAAATATAAATTTTATCTAGCCTAGCCCAGTTTTTGTATCTTACAGAATAATATGTAAATTCACTTTGAACTCCTAGTACTGAATTCACATCTTCAATGCCAAACATTTTCATAAATTTATTCAAAAATCTACCCTCCTTTGTTATATTTTTTTCCTTTTGGGCTTCCCATACAGATTTTCACTATTAAAAACCAAATTCCATTCTGCACCTATAAGTAATATTCCTTACTGAAAGCTGATTATTTCTCCCAGAATTTTCTTCAGCTCCATTATAGCACTTTTAGGTAGAATATAAATGCATGCCAGTGTGATCCTCCTCCCTTGCCAGTAACCCCTTAGTACTACAAATCTACCATTATTATATTTGTTTAGCCTATTCTATCACTATAGGAGCTCCTCTTTCAGTTAATACAAGTACTCCTCTTTTCCTTTGCCCAAGGTATTCCTCTGAATAACCATCCTGAAAACCTTTCTTTATCAAATTCACATGTTTAGGTCTTTCAAGGTGTGTCTCCTGTAGCACAACTATTTACACTCTACATTTTTTAATGTAGTTCACAACTCTTTCTTTTTTGTATTTTTCTGTGAGACCATTCAGATTTAAAGACATTACAGAATTTATTTTAATTTATTTTTATTTATTTAACATTTGTTAACCGGGAAAGTCCAACTTGGAACAAAGCCAATTTTCAGAGGGGGCTCGGGGACAAATGCTCCAGATACATGTCTTTGTAATGTGGGAGAAAACTGGAGAACCCAGAGGAAACCCACACAAACATAGGGAGGACATGCAGACTCCACACAGAAGGCACTCCAGTCAAGAATCGAACCGGGGCACCTCTTGCTGTGAGGCAACAGTGCTACCGCTGCACCACTGCACCGTCAGAAAGCATAATTTTCTTATATAGTTATTGTTCCTACCTTTTATGTATAACTGCTTTTTTGTTAAATGTCTAGTTCCAACTTTTATGTTACATGTGTATATTGTTTGCCAGCTTGTTTTTTTATACAGTTATTTCTTGTCATATCCATTTGAGCCTATGTCACATCTTACAAAACTTTTTGTTTTATTAAAAGCTCTCTAGGGAGAAAAAAGAATTCACCCCCTTAATACCACCCTAAAACCTATTAACTTAATAATAACATGCAAAACTATGTACATCTTCAAAATTTAAGTTTTACCTTCCTAAGAAGAACAAAATATCTATACTGATAGCCACATAAAAAGACTAGAGTTAACCAAAAAGGAAGGTTATTCATGACAAGATGCATGGTACAACCTGTGCTTTTAGTTGGTGCTGCCTGGTTTTGTCTTATCTTTATAGCTCTACCAGCTGAGAAAACACTTGAATGCTTTCAATAAACACTTTATCCAAGCCATTTATCTGTATCAGATTCTCTTCTAGGGACATGCAAACCAGACATGAAACTGCTAAGGATACACTATTTACCAGAAAAAATGACTCATAAAATTCAATATGACAATACGAAAAATGTGCCCAATAAACACCAAATACCTCTGCTGAAGTACACAGTACAAACTTGAATCCAAAAAAGTATGCTGAGGTAAGGCTCCAGAATGCAAACAGGTGAACAGGTAAATGAATCAGTCTTCAAGGATAGTAAAAAGCAATGCCTTCTTTAATGTCACACAAGCGCTTTCACACAATGCTTCATAAGGTGTATAAATAACATAGTCAGTAACACCTCTTTATATATCTTGAATTAATCACATGACTTATAAGTCTAATCAATTTAAAGTTATATGCTATATTAAAATATTAAATTAAAATAAATATGTAAAAATATATTGACACCAACTAATATAACTGTTCATAATATATATGAAAATAATAATATTATTTATATGTATTTAATTATATATTTGATAAAAAATACAAAAACATCCTACAAAATATATACATATGTATAAGCAAGCTTAATACAAATATATATATATATATCTATATATATCTATATATATATATATATATATATATATATATATATATATATATATATATATATATTAACGTATATAAATATAAATTCAATGTGAGGTCTATAACATCTATATACTGAAATAAGATCCTACTTCCATGCTTACCTACGTAGTCCCCTTCTTTTCAAAATGGGCTTAATGGGCATGCTATCATTGAGTCCATGGCCACAATTGGCCCTCAACATAACTATCCATTTAGCCTCTACCTTTTCAGTTCTATCCCTAACATCCCCACATCTCAGACTCTCAAAGGTCCTAGAAACTATCATAAATTTAAACCTGTGCTGTTCTCCCTCTTTAGAAACATGTTTAGACAGGGCATTACAATCATACTTCTTGCCTATATGATATATATGCTCTCTGATTCTCTACCTTAGAGTGCGATCTGTCTTGCCTACATAGAAACAATTACATAAACAACAGGTAGCAAGATATACCACATGCATAGTAACACATGTGCCGCTGACCCTAATATCAAAGTCTCTACCTGTATGTGGATGTCTAAAATATAATTCCTTGTCAATAAATTGACATTGATTACAATTACCACATGGTTTTGTTCCCCTAGAACTAATAACACTAACACTATCTCTATTGATGCATAACCTTCTCCTAAGGTTCTTTTTATTTTTAAAAGTAAACTGTGGTTTTGAACCAATAACCCTACTCATAACAGGGTATGTCATTAATATTTTCCAATGATTATTGATAATACTAGTATACTTCCAAACATTCCTAGAGTATGAGATGTTAACTTTCAAAGTACTATCCCTCTCACTTACTTCTCTATAACACTTATCTGAAAAGTATGGTTTAGCTCTTGTCCCCCTCAGTTGTTGAACTTTCCTAAGACCATCTTCTATAATATTTTTCTCATAACCTCTCTCTTCCAGATCATGACTTGTCTTAACAAGTTGCTTTTCAAACTCATCTTGCCTTGCACTTAATTTAGATGCTCTAAAAAATTGATTTTGAGCAACATTTTTGAATACATATCTGGGGTGCATACTATCCCTTGACAACAGGGTGCTTACATGACATTCCTTCCTAAAAAGTCTAGTACTGATTGTACCTGAACTCTCTTTTTCTATAAATACATCCAAAAAGCTGATTCTCTCTTCGGAATAATTCAGGGTAAACTTCAAAAATTGTGTTGTGTTGTTGATATAGTCAACAAAGCATAACAAATCCGAGGCTGTGCCTCCCCACAAAATAAAAAGGTCATCGATAAACCTCCTATAGAATAATACATATTCACTGTATGGTCCATTAAATACATGCTCTGTCTCCCATGTCAACATAACAGCATTCACATATGTGTTAGAGCATGAGCTCCCCATCGCTACTCCATTTCTTTGATAATAAATCTGATTCTTAAAAAGAAATACATTGTTCATAAGTACTAAACTCATCAATTCATACATTACTGTCATTTCATCATTATTAAATAAACTTGTTTGGGCTATGAGTCTACTAAAAAACTCTAGACCCACTAAATTAGGAATGACAGTAAACAAAGAAACAACGTCCAACGTTACAAAAATATAGTTGTTACTCACGACATTTTGATCCATAAATATATAAAGGTCATTGAGAAAATGTTCTGTCTTTTAGGACAAATTTAGAGTTCTCAATAATAGGTTTCAACTTTTGGTCTAGATAAATCGAAATTGCTTCAGTGCACCACCCTCTACCTGAGACTATAGGTCTCATGGGAGGTCTAACAGGATTCTTATGAATCTTGGGCAATCCTTGTATGTGGGGTATGGTGTATTTAATACTAAAAAAGTATTTGACTAGCTCCTTACATATGAGCTCTGTTTGTTCTAAGAGTCTAATCTTTTTGTTAACTGACAAAACCATCTCTTCAACATAGGGATGATCAACTTTCCTGATAAAATTCAGTATTATCAAGCATCTCATACATTAAAACATCATAGTAGTCCCTATCCAGCAAAACTATACGCCCGCCCTTATCTGCTGGTCTGATGACTAGATCAGCATCATTCTCAAGTCTATGGAGAGCTTCATACTCCCTTTTATTAAGATTGTACCTATTATTTCTACTTGTCTTATCATTATATGCCTTATATATGTCAACTATACAAATCTGTTCGAACGCATTAATTAATGCTGTTTGTTTAGGTACAAAAGTACTAGGTCTATTAAAATTAATGCAATCATTGACTGAAGTCTGTTGAAACAAATATTTTAACATTAAATTTCTTGTAAACATTTTTACATCAAATACTATGTCTGTAATACACATATCACTCGAAGGTATGAATGACAAACCCTTAGAAAGTACATTAACTTCAGAATCTGTCAAAACACGTTTAGATAGGTTAGTTATGTAAGTCTTACTTGTTGAAAGGCTTTCTTTATGGTATATGTATTGTCCTTCACATCTTCGTGTTTCCTTTTGTATCTGGTATTGCTCCTGCCCCTGTGCTGGTATTTCTGCCCCTGAGAACAGCTGAAATGTTATCGGATGGCAACACTCATACCCAGACTGGTTTCTCATCAGTGGATCCTAGCGCTAATCTTGGCGCTAAGAGAAAGGTTGTTTTAACTACTGCAGAAGTACATAGGGAGGCTGAAAAAGAAGACTTGAGCATTCCGCAGTATGAGCAATGGTCTGTGGCAAGAGAATTTAAAGCTCCAGAGAACTATTGTTTAAATTTTCCACTTCCTATGAGGGACACTTCAGTGAATCGGAGAGACTCTCAGGGGCAGAAATACCAGCACAGGGGCAGGAGCAATACCAGATACAAAAGGAAACACGAAGATGTGAAGGACAATACTTATACCATAAAGAAAGCCTTTCAACAAGTAAGACTTACATAACTAACCTATCTAAACGTGTTTTGACAGATTCTGAAGTTAATGTACTTTCTAAGGGTTTGTCATTCATACCTTCGAGTGATATGTGTATTACAGATATAGTATTTGATGTAAAAATGTTTGCAAGAAATTTAATGTTAAAATATTTGTTTCAACAGACTTCAGTCAATGATGGCTTTAATTTTAATAGACCTAGTACTTTTGTACCTAAACAAACAGCATTAATTAATGCGTTCAAACAGATTTGTATAGATGACATATATAAGGCATATAATGATAAGACAAGTAGAAATAATAGGTACAATCTTAATAAAAGGGAGTATGAAGCTCTCCATAGACTTGAGAATGATGCTGATCTAGTCATCAGACCAGCAGATAAGGGTGGGCGTATAGTTTTGCTGGATAGGGACTACTATGATGTTTTAATGTATGAGATGCTTGATAATACTGAATTTTATCAGGAAAGTTGATCATCCCAATGTTGAAGAGATGGTTTTGTCAGTTAACAAAAAGATTAGACTCTTAGAACAAACAGAGCTCATATGTAAGGAGCTAGTCAAATACTTTTTTAGTATTAAATACACCATACCCCACATACAAGGATTGCCCAAGATTCATAAGAATCCTGTTAGACCTCCCATGAGACCTATAGTCTCAGGTAGAGGGTGGTGCACTGAAGCAATTTCGATTTATCTAGACCAAAAGTTGAAACCTATTATTGAGAACTCTAAATTCGTCCTAAAAGACACAGAACAATTTCTCAATGACCTTTATATATTTATGGATCAAAATGTTGTGAGTAACAACTATATTTTTGTAACGTTGGACGTTGTTTCTTTGTTTACTGTCATTCCTAATTTAGTGGGTCTAGAGTTTTTTTAGTAGACTCATAGCCCAAACAAGTTTATTTAATAATGATGAAATGAGAGTAATGTATGAATTGATGAGGTTAGTACTTATGAACAATGTATTTCTTTTTAAGAATCAGATTTATTATCAAAGAAATGGAGTAGCGATGGGGAGCTCATGCTCTAACACATATGCGAATGCTGTTATGTTGACATGGGAGACAGAGCATGTATTTAATGGACCATACAATGAATATGTATTATTCTATAGGAGATTTGTCGATGACCTTTTTATTTTGTGGGGAGGCACAGCCTCGGATTTGTTATGCTTTGTTGACTATATCAACAACACAACACAATTTTTGAAGTTTACCCTGAATTATCCCGAAGAGAGAATCAGCTTTTTGGATGTATTTATAGAAAAAGAGAGTTCAGGTACAATCAGTACTAGACTTTTTAGGAAGGAATGTCATGTCAACACCCTGTTGTCAAGGGATAGTATGCATCCCAGATATGTATTCAAAAATGTTGCTCAAAATCAATTTTTTAGAGCATCTAGATTAAGTGCAAGGCAAGATGAGTTTGAAAAGCAACTTGTTAAGACAAGTCATGATCTGGAAGAGAGAGGTTATGAGAAAAATATTATAGAAGATGGTCTTAGGAAAGTTCAACAACTAAGGGGGACAAGAGCTAAACCATACTTTTCAGATAAGTGTTATAGAGAAGTAAGTGAGAGGGATAGTACTTTGAAAGTTAACATCTCATACTCTAGGGATGTTTGGAAGTATACTAGTATTATCAATAATCATTGGAAAATATTAATGACAGACCCTGTTATGAGTAGGGTTATTTGTTCAAAACCACAGTTTACTTTTAAAAATAAAAAGAACCTTAGGAGAAGGTTATGCATCAATAGAGATAGTGTTAGTGTTATTAGTTCTAGGGGAACAAAACCATGTGGTAATTGTGATCAGTGTCAATTTATTGACAAGGAATTATATTTTAGACATCCAGATACAGGTAGAGTCTTTGATATTAGGGTCAGCGGCACATGTGTTACTATGCATGTGGTATATCTTGCTACCTGTTGTTTATGTAATTGTTTCTATGTAGGCAAGACAGATCGCACTCTAAGGGAGAGAATCAGAGAGCATATATATCATATAGGCAAGAAGTATGATTGTAATGCCCTGTCTAAACATGTTTCTAAAGAGGGAGAACAGCACAGGTTTAAATTTATGATAGTTTCTAGGACCTTTGAGAGTCTGAGATGTGGGGATGTTAGGGATAGAACTGAAGAGGTAGAGGCTAAATGGATAATTATGTTGAGGGCCAATTGTGGCCATGGACTCAATGATAGCATGCCCATTAAGCCCATTTTGAAAAGAAGGGGACTACGTAGGTAAGCATGGAAGTAGGATCTTATTTCAGTATATAGATGTTATAGACCTCACATTGAATTTATATTTATATACGTTAATATATATATATATATATATATATATATATATATATATATATATATTTGTATTAAGCTTGCTTATATATATATATTTTTTTTAGGATGTTTTTGTATTTTTTATCAAATATATAATTAAATACATATAAATAATATTATTATTTTCATATATATTACGAACAGTTATATTAGTTGGTGTCAATATATTTTTACATATTTATTTTAATTTAATATTTTAATATAGCATATAACTTTAAATTGATTAGACTTATAAGTCATGTGATTAATTCAAGATGTATAAAGAGGTGTTACTGACTATGTTATTTATACACCTTATGAAGCATTGTGTGAAAGCGCTTGTGTGACATTAAAGAAGGCATTGCTTTTTACTATCCTTGAAGACTGATTCATTTACCTGTTCACCTGTTTGCATTCTGGAGCCTTACCTCAGCATACTTTTTTGGATTCATAAAATTCAATATTCATTTTCATTTATTTTCTTTCTATTAAAATGTGTTGCTGGATAAAGCCAAGGGCCTTAACCCAGTCAATGCCCTATGCAAGCATAATTAAAAGCACAGTACTGCGGTGGTGGTGCTGCGGTAGCGTTGTCGCCTCACAGTTAGATGTTGCCCGTTCGATTCTCAGTTAGAGCGTCTACTGTGTAGTGACATGCATTAATGGGCGTTCATTCATTGATGGTTGTGCATTAGGCCCAGCAAGCCAGTACATAAAAATCTACTGCCAATCATTAGCGGACCGGAGTTCCACTGTGGCAACCCCTAACCGGGAAAAGCCAAAAGACCCCCCCCCCACACACACACACACTATTTTTTCTTCTGTCATGCCCTCTTTACCAGACCTTTCAACTTTCCTCTCCTTTTTTTTTTTTTTACATTGCAGTGCCTACATATCTTAAAATTGAACAAGAAAAAAGAAGGGAGAAACAGAAAAAAAATCACCTGTTTATATTAGCATCCCCATTGCATTTTAAAATAACTGAGAAAATGATACTTCATAGCTTGCAACGAAAGTCATGTACCATTAAGATAATACCATTAAGAAAAAAAACGTTTTACTTATAGTTAACTTTATCTCTCCTCTTCCCCTCTCCCAAGTATTTTTCTGAAGATTAATGACATGAAGTAGAGCATATGCTTTAGAGTCCCCTACTAATTTAACAAAGTCCACAAAATCCAATACTTGCAAATCTTCTTGTTCTGCCACATTTCACAAGTCATATTATTGCTTTGTAATCCCACATTTTCACTTTCCAAGTTACTGATTTTATACCCTGAACATTAAAAACATAAAGCAGGGATACACTTTAAAGTCCCCTACAAGTTTAACAAAGTCCAATGAAGCCTGATTTTCTTGTTCTGTCATGTTTCACAAATAGAATTATTACTTTATTGCCCCACATTTGTCAGTTTACAAGTTACTAGCTTTATTTATGTTCATCACCATCTCCCAAATCCTGTCTCTGTTTCATTTCCAACCTATTCTTGATTCTTCTAGTCGACTCATGTTTTCTTCCTTCTCTCCGGCATTTTCCATTGAAACAGTGGAAAAGATTTCATAGGCTCAGTCTCTCTATTCCTTATCACCAGAAGGACACAAAGCAGAACTTCCTTCTGTTTCACAGCTCACCCTTTGTTGGACAAACTTTTGTATTTCCTCCTTAGCATGTACTTCATCCAAATACGATTTTGTCCCTCCAGGGAAAAATATTTTGAATATGCTTCGCTAGTAGTTTGAATCTCACACAAGCTTCTCGACATTCCCTAAATAATGGAATATATTTGCTCCTCTTCTGCCTTGTGTACCTTAAGTAGTAATTTTCCACAAACACTCTGCTGTCCCACTTTTAGTACTTTGTCCTTCTGCTACAGGTGTGTTATAATCAACTCCTTCTGCTGATGAGACTACATCTTTAGTATTAAAGGTCTAGGTTGTTTTCTAGTAACCAAATTTGGTACATATACATGATGTGCCCTTTCAATTAACAATTCCTGTTGTGGAATGCCAGTCCAGTTGCTTATTTGTGCTTTCATAAAATTAATACAATCTGTTCCTTCCAGCTTCTCTGGTACAACAGAAAATCTCAGTTTTTCCTACTTGCTCTGTCCTCCAATTCTATTATTTTTTTAAACACCTCTTCTTGTGCAGTATCATATTCAGTCAGCCTTTCCTTCATTTCAGCTTCTGAGTTTGTTCTATCACCTTATCTGAATATCTGTTTAAAGCTTCTTCCATTTTTTCCAGCTTTTTATTGTTTGTGTTGATATACTCCATCATTTTTTGTTTATTTTAACCAAGTCTGTGTGCATCTGCTTTATACTTTCTTCTAGGTTACTGGAAGTCATGTCTGGAACATGCCCCTGCTTCTTGCTGAACAGCTGCAGTACTGTTCTCACTCTGTGTTTTTTCGTCACCTTTTGTAGCTGATTTTCCTCCAGGTCCTTTATATTTCTTTTTTTCCTGGCATCTAGGCAGTGGACTTATTAGCCAGTTACTGACATTTACCTGGCCTGTCAACCATTTCTTCCCAGACTGACAGATAGTGGATCCCCTTGGACTGACATGAGAAGCTAAGCCAATTATTAAAGTCAAGCATTTTTATTTGTATTGTGGCATAGTGCTTGGAAAAAGTAGAATGCTGCTTAAGGCTAGGGTTATACCTGCCTGTGACATATAATCTGAGAGCTCAGTCATATCTCTCTTCATATAGTCCAGTGAGGTACATCTGAAGTCACCCCCTCCGTATAGTCTATGACAGAGTCCTACCGGTACTTGTGGTTGAGTGACTTGAGAGCTAGAGTGACTTGACGAATCCTGGCATCTGACAGGCAGCTAACTGTAAACCACTCCTTATCCAGCCCAGTGAGGGGAACATGTCTGTGTTTCACAATAGAGTCAACTATGACCAATACATTAGGTTTTGTGGTGTTATGCCTTATGGGCTTTCTTGTTGAAACACTGGTGTGTGTATCATGTGTTGTGGTAGTTTTATGCATTGTTGTCTGTGTAAGTGGTTTCTGTTTGGGAGGCCTCTGATCGTTTGGTAAGTTACTAGTGAGTACCTGTGCATATGTGGGTTTATGTGTGATGTCCTTAATTAGTGTGGGAAGTATGTATGTGCCAACAACCTGTTTGGCCTTATGTGAAAGTCTTGCCTCCAATTTCATAGTGCAAATACATCTCTCACATAAACTATTTGTTTGTTTCAGGAGTAAGTGGCCATCAGTGTACATGAGACAATTGCTACATTGCCTCAAGATGCCCATGTCTATTAGGCTGATCAGAGAGATGATGGGAGACTGCCCATTCATGATATCAGGTTCTTACTGTATGTTTTATTAGGGAAAGGAATGGGTAAATTTGACAGGACTGTGTTTGTAGTGCTGAGACTACAAGAGAGACCTATACTTTGTGTAGGCTAAGGATGATCAATAAGGCAACTGAGTTGCTCCTAGAGCAGCAGAAAACCTTGGAAGAGTTTTACTGACAGCTGTTTAGGGAAGAACTGAGATTCTCGGCTTTTGTATCTATACAGGGCACGGCTAACTGCCACTGCACGAAGAGCAGCACCGCATAAACACAAGGCTTAAATACGAGCAAAGTGAAGCATGTTTTAAGCTAACTACCAAACAGGAAAGCACACAATAAGCCTTCCACCAGCAATCCCCAACTCAGACAGGTTAGATCAGCACACTTCTGTCACAAGGGTGCATAAAACACCTTCTTAGGTAGCTGGTTTGGAGCCCAAGTGTAACAAGACCACACAAACTACCTACAACAGTCCCACAACTAACAGATAGTATGTAATGCAATGCAATTAACTACTTAAAGCAGCAGCAGACAGCACAGTTTTTTTAAGCTACTTAAGTACAGTCACAGTATATAACAGATGTGCAAAAAATACTTAGAGCCCTTTTGTGTGCTTCCCAACTCGGATAGAACAGGTAAACAACTACTGCCACTAGATGAATAATTCCAGTCATCTTAATGTAAAAACACAATAAAGGAATGTCCAGAGTGAAATATTACCATAAACAAACTCAAAAGATACAAAATACAACCGCAAACAAGCTTAAAGATATGGATACAGCAGTGTACTTTAAAGATCTTATAAAAGTGTGATTGTTAAATAAAAGTACTTTGCTTTGTATAAAACAGCCAAGAGCCACTTAATTTGTACAGAATTTATAAAGGCACTAAAAACAAGATAAGCTGATTAATAAGCCCGCTAGCCAATAAAACTACATGCAGAAATCTCAAGTGTTTCCCCAACCTAAGCAGACCAAGCTACCTCCCGTTGCACTAGATGGAAAATCCACTGACATCTTAATGTAAAAACAAGCAGCTGCTAGAGTGCAAAAATATATTACTTTATCTAACAGTTAGCTAGATAATGAATTCAGAGCAAGTAAATCCGTAGAACAATAATGTGGCAAAATGCACTTTTTCAATATAAACACAATGAAAGGTAAATAAATAATTCAAGATGTCAACAGCAGTGTAGAAAGGGAGGAACATATTAAGCTCAATTTATAGTTGAGGTGGGCAGCTTAAAATCACCAGGTTTAAAAAGCAGATCAGCAAAGGAAAAGGGTGGGTGGGAGCAACTAGCAGGGACTCACCAGCAGTGCAGCATTGTTATCTGTTGACAACTACAATGTAAATTTGTCATGCTAGCTAGTCTGTGTGATGAAGCTGGCCAGTGTGAAAGTTCACTGCTACATATTATGTACGAACAGGTTTCATGATAGCTATGGCACTTCGGTATTTGATAAAACTTCTGAGGTATTTCAAAAGATGTAAGTTCTTTAAGATGGACAGTTTAGATTATTATTTTTTGTTGGATACCTGAAACCCTGGGGACAGAACAGATTTTGTTTTGGTCATTGTTTAGACTACTTGATGTTACATAATTTTTTAATTAAACTGGTGTTCCTCAACTATTGAAAATTGATTTTATTGTTCTAGGCAAACAATTATACATTTTGAAGTATGTCTTGTCTGGCCTGGTAATATGAATGGGTTTGCTAGCCTTTTCCATCACATGAATACATTAAAGGGCCTAGCACAAGCCAAAAAGGCCCTGCTCCCACAAAAAAGGTATTTTGTGATTCAGAGACATGCTAGCCTCTGTGAGGAAAAACCTTATTATCAGCTAATTTGCATATCTCTGAATCACAGTTACTAACACGACATGCTGATCATTGTTGATCTGCTTATTGTGGTAGTAAACATCTGCTTGTGTAGGTACTGGCATTTCCCCCAGTCACTCTCCATTGTCCCACACACACAAGTGTTTATTCTGATACAGGCAGACACACACACACACACACACACACACACACACACACACACACACACACACACACACACACACACCACAGTCCCCCAGCCTGGCCCTGACTAGTGTACCCTCTACTTGTCTCCCCAAATCCCCATAATAGTTGAAGTGCTATTATGGCATGTGTCTAGTTGTTACAGTGACTAGTGTTCCCCTCATGTATGATTCCATAATATTTTAAGTGTTGTTATGGTAAAATTGTAGTTGCCCTGGTTTCTAGTGCTGTGCCCCCCCCCCCACATGCAATCTCTGTACTGCTGTGATGCTGTTATGGTACTTACATTTAGCAGAATCCCTGGTGTCTAAAGTCTTTGCCATTATGGCCCTTAAATATAGACTAATCCCTGGTGTCTTGTGGTTTCCCCTAGCCTCCAGTCCCCATAATAAGGTTGTGTTTACTAGTTCAATATGGCCTTTTAGACATGCTCACTTTTGCAATGTGGTGGGTTTGGTCATGCTGATCCACACAACTGACAAATTTCTTGAATTGCTCTGTGTGTAGATACCTTCCTGGTGGCAGATTTGGGGAAGACAGCTAATTAGTGTATGCCTCTCCTCAAGACTGCTTCATTAGCATTCAGCATGACTGCTGAGCCAGCCCTATGTAATACTGCATGTATTTGTGCTAGAACACTACACAGCACCATGTTAGGGCCACTACGGAATACAAAAAGGTTATTTCCATGTGTACACAAAGGTATAGGCTGCGGTACCTTTATGAATGTACCCCTATCCTTTTATATGTCTGGATATGAATGTGAGGTGAGTAGTAGCATCCTGAAAATACTTCATTTTGACTGATTTAACATTTTACTGATTATTAATGGACTTGCATATTGTTTTACATATACCTCATAGTATAATTGCATTTTAATAATTTATGCAAGATAAGCTGTATGTATTTAATAATTAATTTCTGCGTAATTCAGATATAATTTCAGTCTTTCTAATTTACTTTGTAAACTACTAATAATTAATTACTGAAATTTGATATGCAATTTTATAATCTGGAGTCGTACCCATTGAAGAGACAAAGGCAGGGATGAGGGCTTTTTTTTATCTTTTAAGAAAGGAGATTAGAAGGAGCCAGGAAATTATTGAAACTGAAAAGGATTTTGAAGACAGGGTCAGAAGTTTTTTTTTTTAGTAATAGTGCTTGAAATTCAAAAATCAGTGTAGAGTTTCAAAAGGTAGAGCTTTTTCAACAACCTTTTGGAAGTTTGAGACTTAATACTGTGAGTACTAACACTCTGAGAAATTAATATTTCTAGGAAATTTATTTTGTGGGATTAGGTGGTTATATTGTGGTTACATCAGGTTCTGGTTGGGCCTTATTTGGAATATTTGGAGTACGGAGCATAGTGTACAGTTGTGGGACCTGACAGAGTAGTAAACATATTTAACTGGAGGATGATCAAAGTTATATTTAGCTTGTGAGTGTTCATGTATGAGAAATATTTAAATGAGATTTGGGGTCTACAACAGGGGCCTACTTGCTAGTAGTTTGCAATATACCTACTTAATAAAGCAAGTGTTCTAGCTCACACTAACCCAATCTTCAAGTTCTACATAGCCCTCCTTACATCTGACCCTTTGAACTGCATAGCCCTACCAGAACCTAAACACTAATCTTAAAACTTCCACCCAGTTCCCAACCTGACTCCTCAGTCACTTACCTCAAACCTTAACTCTGCTCTCCCTAACCCTAAAGTCCCCGATAGTTCCCTAAACCTAAAACTCCAACCCCTTCCCTGAATTTAAATTCTTAAATTGTTGTCTAATCCTAAAACTTTCTTCTGCTCTGCATACCTCTAAACTTATTAGTGCAGGAAATCTCAACAAAGCCTAAAATAATGTGAGGACAAAGACCCAAAAATGGAGACCGATTTTAAATATTGTTCTTATAAAGTTAGAAAGTTTCTAAAATAAGACGATTTGTCTTAATCTGTATATTCTGAAGGATGTGAAGTCTGAAACACAAATGTATGTCATTATTTCTTGACTTAATTCCGCTGCGTTTTTTCAGAAAACCACACTTTTTTATGAGGAACAGATCAAAAATATGATTAAAATCTGGACGTTCTTTGAAAATCCGGACAGTTGAGAGATATGCCACAATCTATACCAAAAACTCCAACCTCCCATCCCTAAACCTGAATTTCCCAATCACTAACTAACCCTAAAAGTCCCTTCCTACTCTTTAAACCTAAAGCTCCAAACCCCCAAAACTGAAATTCCCTGGGTGCTCCCAAACCAAAAACTCCCTTCCCATTCCCTAACTCTGAAATCCTCTTTTCACACCCTAATCCTAAACCCTCCCACTCTTTTCCAACATCTACTTTCCAGAACTTATATTTGATTTGAGTATAAAAAGCAGTCTAGCTGAGTTACAAGACGATTGAGTCCCTCACTTTGTTTTTCAAGGCATATTGCTTATATATATATATATATATATATATATATATATATATATATATATATATATACAGAGAGAGAGAGGGGGGATCTGTTTGTGTGTGTGTGTGTGTGTGTGTGTGTGTGTGTGTGTGTGTGTGTGTGTGTGTGTGTATATGCATGTGAGTGAGACTTCATCAGAGGACTTACTCAACAGCATTATAGATAGTTATATATGACAAATTAGAACTTTAGGATGTCTGTCCTAACTCACAGTTATAGCTCTCATTCGTCCAGATATTTGCAGAATGTCCAGATTTTTGACTCATATTTTTAGTCCATTTCTCACAAAATTGTAGTTAATTGACAAATCAATGACAAATCATTGAGGACTGAAGTCAGAAAATAATGGCAGACATATGATTTTCAGACTTCATGTCCTTCAGAAAATTCATGCTAATGCATAACCTGTTATTCTCTCAACTTTCTAAGTTCGTAAGAGCAGTATTTAAAAAGTGTTCCTATTTTTGGGCCTTTGTCCCCCCATTACTTGTGGCTTTGTCCAGATTTCTTGCTCTAAGAGGTTGAGAGGTATGCTCACAGCGGATGTTTCTACTTTGGGGTTAATTCCAGTACAGAACAGAGACACTACCATGTCCATGACAAGCAACATAAGTAAAGGGTAAACCACATTTCTTGGTGTGCTAAAAGGAATGCTGCTAGTAGGGCAAGTTTATCTAGTAATGGAGTGTGCGAGCCTGCAGTATCTAAAAAAAAAACAATTAAAATGGAGCAGTCAGTGAGTAAATGAACAAGCTGAGAAGCCAGTCACATAGGAGATTTCAAGAAAAAAATATAACATGCATGTAGCTGAAATATCCTAAACATTTAAATAGTCTTCTCTGAATTAAAAGGAAAATATTTGGACAAAAATGCATGTAAGGTAAACATGTAAAAGCCATTGTAAAAGTGTTTGTTTTGAAAATTAAATACATTTTGTTTCACTGAAAGAAAGAAAGCTGTTTTACATTTTCACCTTATGAACTTCAGGATTTTCATATTAACAGGAAGGGCACCTATGTTCTTCGCCTGGTTTTATGCATAACAGCTGTTTGAATATCTCAACAGCATTTAGCAAATAAAAGTATACAAGAAGAAAACAGAAAATGGGACAAGAGGAAGAACGCTTATTTTTTAGTACAGTTTGGTTTCAAAATCATATTAAAAGGACTTGTGAGGTGAAACCTTTATGGTGTGTTTATGCATGAATTGCCTATATAGATCTTGGTAGTATTAAACACTGCCTCTGAATTGCATCACTTTCCTGATCTGTGCATTTCTAGATCTACATTTTGTAGATAATATTCCACCTGTGTAAGGAAGTTGTTTTAGCATAAAATTCTCTTTGATTAGGAAAATTACATATTTTCCTTTAATATATGCCTAATGTTTTCAGAGGTCATGAAAATACTTCTAATTAACAATATATGGCCGATTTTTATAGTTCTGACTGCAGTTTTCATCGTACATGTAAGAGTTAAATATGAAAAGGCAGTTACTGTGGTTTTGTTTAATAAGTGCCGATGGATGAATATTTGCATGCAAAATGAAACCCTGAAGCAGTTTTAACTGACTGTGTCAAATAGGATATATAAGAGCACATTAGTTCTTCAAGTTAGAATGGGAGCTCTTTTAAAAATACACAGGGACTGTCTAATATTAGTTTATGATGAAACTTTGCAGTTGAGATGCTCAGTATTATTCATATTTGAGCAGAAAATATAAAAAAATGTGTTTCTTATTAGGAAAAAGTTTACTATACAAATGAAAATATGTATATGTGTGTATATATTTGTATATATAATTATTGTTATTATTCTGGTGTACAGCTCAGCTATACATTTAACAAGCACTGTAAACCAAGACAGGGTCTCAGATGGTAGAAAGTGGCAACTGTAATGGCACGTGTGACATATGTATATGAGCTGGTCAGTAAAGGTATCATTTGTGGCTACCAAGCTCAACTAATTATTTTTCCACATGCATACAGTAGTATAATAAACCCACTGTATTTCAGGTCATTAGATTTTCCCCAGTAAACCTTCTAAAAATTGTTAAAATATTAAATAGGCAAAAGTACAGCTACGAGATGTTAAATTCACCCTCATACACCACTCCCCTACCACAAGAGCTACACTGCTTCTGCAGCCTTCCGAGCCTAAACCCCTATAAAGAATAATTATTTCAGCAAACTCACACAAGCCAGTACTTCATCATCATAATCCCCATCATATTCCATTCTGTTTGAACAAAAGACCTAGCACAAACTAATACATGTTGTTACTAATGTAAAATCACTTTCACTCCCCTTCTGTTCTCTGTCTTTGTCAAGCTGTTCATTCAGAGTACCTAGAACAAGAAGTAAATGTGAAAATGTAGAACCAACGGTGCAGTGCAGGACTGTCTGTGTAACTGTGATGAAATAATTACCTTATGCTGACTGGAGGGATGGATTTGGAGTATGCAGAGTATGGTGTTAGCAGAACAACTCTTGCATCCTGTGTCCTTATTTTCAAAATGTATATTTGTACGTGTGTGCACATTATATGTATGTGTGTACGCACTTGTGTTTGTGTGAGTGTGTGGTGAAAAAAGTGAATAAAACTGAGCTGAATCCCTTACATTACTCTTTATTGCAAAATTGTATTGTGGCATGGGTTTTTGAACCATTTCTGAGCTACTCCTTTGCCATAAACCTCTCTGCTATAGCTATATAATCAGAACAGCTTCAAGATTTAGAACCGAGGTATGGTTATGAATATAGTGACTAGTTTAAAAAGACTCAAACCAGGTCACTTCACAGTTTATTCAAATATCTTTAACTTGCCAAGTAAAATAAATAGAGTGGCCACCTTCTATTCAAGGTTCAGCCAATTTGTGTATGTATGATGGATACCTTAGCATCTAATGTACATGGTTTAATGGTTGCTGGGAACTGTAAAAAGCAACTGTCAAGTTGGGTAGAATTTGAGGTAAGATTTGCTACTTTTCAGCCACAACTACCGATCTGCCAAAGATCATGAGAGCAGAGAAGCTGTCTGAGAAGAATCTGGCATTAGTCTACCAGGGAGCACTGAACTAGTGAAACATGGCAATTAGCAGATAGAGCTATATGTAAAATAAACTAAAACATGGCTGAATGGCTCTAACTATTTCACTCAAAGTAACCCAAGGACTTTCTTTAGATCTAGAAACATACTAAATATCTGTATTATACAGATTGTATCAAACCTAATCAGGCAGTCAGCTCATTAGGCACAAGTATTTTACAGCCTATATAATCAAGAAGTACAATCTGTATGTGTTAAAAGAACTGTGGTTAAGATTTGTGAAAAAACCTTAGTCATACAACACCCATCTGTGGTACGTGATGAGGATCTACCAATAATAGCACTGCATAGCAATGGATGAATATGCTATAATTTAAACCTGCTGTTGAAGACGTAAGCTCTGTTTTGTGTCTCAAACTTCTGAGTTCAACAGAAAGTATAGTGGAGGCCAGTTCATTCAATGCATGCAAAAGGACTTTTCTCTGAGCAGTTCCATCCCCAGCAATCCGAAATTGATAATATATCAAATGTGTCAGCATCTGTCACACTGCCTCCACATTATCATAATATAGCCCCTTCCCCAGCCACATTCATATACTGTAACACTCTAACTACTCCCAATAACTTCTCCCTGGAAGCTGCATTATTATTATTACATATCCCTCTTCTACTCTTAAGTCCCATTGCCTTCAGTCATGTTTTCATAATGAATC
>NC_056741.1:623917232-624007232 GCF_019279795.1 Protopterus annectens
TGTGGAGCAGAACCTGTAGAAGTTATGTGTTTTGGAAGTGATTTCCAAACTTTTGCTATAGAGCAGGCAAAAAGAGATTTGCCAGCCTCATTCCTATGTTTGATGACATTTATGTGATTTTGGTCTGTTGACCTTAAGGCACAGGTGGTGGTGTAGGGTTGTATTAGGTCTTGTAAAATGGGGATTTTATTTGGGCGGTAATATAGTTTATGGGCTTTGGAGAGTTGAGTGGTAAGAAGTAATTGAGGCAACTCAAGCCAGTTGAGCTGTTTGAGGGAAAGGCAATGGTGGGCTCTATTAGATGCACCTGTGGCAAATTTGGCAATCTTGTTGTAGCAAGATGCCATTTTTCTTTGTTTGCTGTGGCAAAGATTAGTCAGGATTGGTGAGGCATACAGTAGGGTGGATAATAGGTGGGTTCTGGCAATGGTGGCTTTGGTATAATTGGTCATGAATTGCTTATTCCTATACAAGAGACCTAGCTTTTTGCGAACTTTTTTGATTGTTTGGGCTATGTGTATATCAAATTTGAGTTTGTTATCGATTACTACTCCTAGGAGTTTAGTGTGTGTGCTGTAGGGGTCATTGAGGTCCTTGGAGTTAATGATGAAGTCACTGAGTGCAGGGGATCTACCTGGGCTGAAGAGAATTAGTTTTGTTTTTTTTGGGATTGAGTAAAAGTTTTATGGTAGAAAACCATGCTTTAGCCAGAGTGAAGCTGTGTTGTGTTATTGTTTGTAGTTTGCTTAGGATAAGGGCAGCACAAATGATAGTAGTGTCATCAGCATATTGCACTATACAGGCAGAAGGAGAGGAAGCAGCTATCTGATTTGTAAATATGGAGAATAGTAAGGGGCCAAGAATGGAGCCTTGAGGGACTCCAACAGATACAGGTAGAAGGGAGGATAGTTGGTCCTGCCATAGAACTGCTTGTTGTTGGCTTGATAAATAGCTGCTGAACCATGATATAGTGACGGAGTTTAGGTTGAGGGTAGATAGAGTTTTGAGAAGCATACTGTGGTTGACCATGTCAAAGGCCTTGGATAAGTCTAAGAAAAGAGAGGATACAAAAAGTCTATTGTTTCTGTGGGTGTTGATTATGTTGGCATAGGATAATAGGGCTGCTGTGATACTATGGGATGGATGAAATCCATGTTGTGATGCTGATATAAGGTTATTTTCTAGAAGGTATTGTATTAGTTGTGTATGTACTACTCTTTCAAGTATTTTTGATAGGGGTGATAAAATTGCAATTGGCCGGTAGTTGGTGAGCTCAAGGGAGTTTCCACCTTTGTGGAGTGGAATAATATGAGATATTTTCCAGAGGTTAGGTACTTTAGATTCAGATATGGACCTGTTAATGAGGATAGACAACAGGATAAGATATGGCATCAGCTGATAGTTGAAGGAAATCAGTGGGAAGTTTATCAGCAGCCAGTGTGGTAGGTTTTTAATTTCTTGAGGAGTTTAGTAATGAATTGTGTGGATGCTGGGGAGAAGGAGGAGGAGAAGCTGGGGGGAGGTTGTTGTGTAATAGGGGTAGTAGGGGTTGGTGAAGGAGTGGGAATGGTGGTGCTATTTAGGGTGTTGGATAAGGCTAGGACTGTTTCGGTGAAGAATTTGTTGAATTGGGTAGGGATGTCCTCAGTGTCGGTTGGTACTATGGGTGTGGGAGTGCTGGTTTTACCTGGGTGCAGTAATCTATTTATTGAGGACCAGAATTTCTGAGGGTTGTGTGTGTGTTTGTCTTGCAAGGTTTTACAGTAATTGGTTTGATCGAGTTTTATAAGTTTTTTGGTCTTGTTCCAAAGTGCTAAGAAGATTTGTTTTGTGATGGTGGTTTTAAGTTTATGAAATTGAGCCCAGACTCTATCTCTATCGTTCATTATGGTTCTGGTTTCTTTTGTTAGCCAAGGGGCATAGTTAGTTTTAACTCTGATGGTACAGGCTGGTGCATGACAGTTTAGGATTTTGAGAAAGGTTTAGACCAGTCACAGTGTTTTAGTTCGTTGCTTAGGTCCTTGGTTTTGAAGTTTTTTTGTTGTGAACTATTCTGAGGATGGGTTGGTTATAGTGTTGGGATTTATTTCTAATAAGGTAGGTTGGTTAGTGGTCAATTAAACTGTCAGGTAGGGAGCCTGCCTGGTTTGCCAGGGCGTAGTCAGACAGAAGTATCCAATCTAAGATGGATTGGCGTTTGGTTTTCTTATCAACTCTTGTGGGGGTATCTATGACTTGGGTAAACCCATGTAGATTAATGTAGGTAGAGGGATTGTACTTGGTACAGTCAGACCAGTCAATATTAAAATCCCCTAGGAGTATGGTCTCATGAGGATGGGAGATAGTCATCCAGTGTAGCAGGTTCTCCATAGTGTCAGTATTGTTTCCTGGGGGATATAGGCACCTGCTATGACTATGTGTTTGCTAGAGTTTAGTTTTAATTTAGCAAGAATGAGTTCTATGTCATTGACATACTGGGAGTTGTAGTTAAGCTGTTCTACTGTGAGATTGTTTTGAAACAGAATGGCTACACCTCCTCCTTTTTTCCCTTGCCTATCCTTCCATATAATATTGCAACCAGTGGGTGTTATCTCATTATCATGGTGTTCTGGTCTAAGCCAAGTTTCTGTAAGTATGGCTAAATCTGGTTTGTATAATGCCAATAGTGCATGGAGGTCCTGAACTTTATTGAGTATACTTCGTACATTAATGTTTAAGAGCAGAAGAGAGGAGGTTGGTCTGTTATAAAAAGGATTTGGTTAGGTTAGGTCTGGGTGGAGTGAAGTAATGGGTCCTGGATTGGGGTGTATGTCTCCACAGCAAGAGAGTTTTAGAGTTAGATAAAAGCACAACTTAAGTAGTTTTTGTAGTGTTTTATTTTGTTTCTGGGATAAGTAGGGGTTAATTTTGTTTGTTGGTTTATGATTAACATAGGGGTGGAGTTGAGTTGGGGTAGGGTCAAGTGGAGATATAGGGAAGTGTGTTAGCTTTAGTGTATTGGCTGTGGTCTCTGTTTGTCACTGAGTTGGATAGATGAGATGAAGTTGTGTGTGGTAGGATGTAAGGAAGCTTCCTTTAAGTGTAGGAGAGCCATTGTATTAGTTTGGTTCTTCTCCTTTTATGTTACTTTTTGTAGTGGGAGAGCAGTGGTGAGTGATAGTAGGAGGTGTTGAGTGGGTGGTGGAGGAGCAGTTAATGGTGTTAGTGAAAAGGGTGTGGTGTGGTATGTGTGAGTGAAGACTGAGGGTGTGGTTAACAAACCAAAGTTATTTATATTAACAGTTTCCACTCAAAGTTGTCATACATATATAATAGAAGGAACCCACTTAGACAATATTGAACAGCATCAGCCCTGTAATTTATAACCATTCGTGTTAGTTCAAGAAAGTACAAAACGCTAGCTGACAAATAATGTTAAATCAATATGTCCCTTAAACTTCCAACGAACCTGGTGCCAGCCTCAACTTATAACCAACTCAGGAGAACGCACCACAATAATATGAGTCAAAAATACACAGTTAAAGAATCATGAAAACAAAAACTAAACAAAGCCTCTGTGGATATAATCAGTCCGATCTCAATAAACAAATGACAGCCTTCACTTCTACACCCCTCCGAAAGACATCCAGCAAAAGGTACAACAGTTACTACCAGTTAGCCCCAAAGCAAACATGGTATATGTTCAATAAATGTCACAAATGGGCCTAGTTTGTTGATCACTTATACCTTATTAAATCGATGACGGCCTTCACTTCTTCGCCACAGACACTGGATGAATGGTTGAATGATGTTAGATGTGGTTTTTTATATAACTGATGTATCCATTAGCGGCCCCAACCACCTCTTGTTGAATCCTCCTCTTCTTAGCTGTCAGGGTAACTCAAGTCAAGCATGATCTTTAGTGCTATTTTTTTTGTAACAGGACTGGTGCTACCACATTCATACTTAACTGCAAGTTGAGAGGTATATATACCTACATTACTTTAAAATGGGAAAATCACAAATTCCTGTGAGCACAGCAACATGCCAATCAGGTACGAGAAAGTTAGCAACATAAAACTGCAGCAAACAAATTACTTAGCCTTGCTTTAAGACTGTCTGGCTGGATATAATCAACTAGCTCAACAGGTATGAACGAAAAAATATTATCGCCGTATTATTTGTAAATTATAAATTTGCTCAAATGTCCATAAAACAAACCTAATTTATGAATGTCCAGGTCTCACGTCTACGTACAACTTGTTGCCCCAGCCCACGTGAAGCCATCCCGTTAACAGTTGTTACTGCAGGCTAAGCAGGACTCTTCTCACCATTTCAAACTAATCAATAATTCCTGCCTGGCATCACTGATGCCCCAAATCTCCTTCCTTTATGCTTTATGTCACTCTCCAATGTTGAGTTACTTGGCCTTCAGTCTTGCGCTATCCAGCCAGCACTTACATTTCTTCAATGGGGCAAAGGGAGTTGGTGGGTGCAATCGGTACAGCATCGTTTATGCCCTCACCAGCATCTTACTTATGACAGTACATGCACTGATTGACTGAGCCTCTTGTCCCCCAGCATTAACTCAGTAATGCATGCTAACCCTAACCCTGCCCCCCACCCTAACTCTAAGCCCACACTGTACTTTAAAAAAAACTTTGTCTAGCACTGCCACCACACAAGACACACTCATACACCAAACAAGCAACAATACACTTTAGAAATTTAAGCTCTAACCCCTTACCTAACCCCGACCCTAACCCTAAAACACACACATTCGCATGTAAACACACAATACCTATATCCTTACCTTACCCTTATCCTAACACCAAAATACGCACTGTACACATTCTAACCCCCTTCCAAACCCCACTCAACACTTTAGAAGACACATCACTTTGAGATATTGAATGTTCAACTATTTGAATGTTTGACAATCCTGACCACACCTACAAAGGAACATTTGACAAAACGCAGGATAACTATACATATATATATATATATATATATATATATATATATATATATATATATGTCATTGTTAGATGATAGACTTTTTGGAAATTTGAGTTTCTGGAAAACTGAACATCAAAAAACCCCACAAAAATCTACCTTTTTACATTTTTGCAGAGAGGTAAGTCCATCCTTTACTCCCACACCCTCTGTAAATTATATATACCAACTCCAAGATCACACTACAGTGAGGAAAAGGTTAAATTTCCCAAGCCTCGCTGTACTGCAATCTCCATTCAAAAGCTTCGAGTTTTCAAAAACTCAGTCATACGATCTCGACCATATGGAGTTTGAGTTTCTCATAACTCAATCAACTGATAGGGACCCACATATATATATATATATATATATATATATATATATATATATATATATATATATATATATATATATATATATATATATATATATATATATACATATATATATATATATATATATATATATATACACACACATATATGGGTCTCCTTCAAAACACTGAAAGACCAGAACATCAAAAGTGTTTTGAAGGAGACCAAAACAACGAAACTACAGAACACCGAAAAGTGCGAAATTCAAAATCCCGGTGTTACGGGATTTTGATTTACCACTTTTGGTATTCCGCTGTGGGTGAATATGCATGTGCAAGTGTATTTGTGAGGGGTAGTGCTGTGTGTGTGTGTGTGTGTGTGTGTGTGTGTGTGTGTGTGTGTGTGTGTGTGTGTGTGTGTGTGTTGTGACTGTGGTGTGTATGTGAGGGACTGTAGTGTGTGGGTGTGAGTTTCCCTTGTGTGTCTGTTTGTGCGATCTCGGAGTTACAATATTAAAGTAGGGGGGTGTGGGGATGCAGGGGGGCTTGCCCCCTGCCTATTTGTAGTGTAGGGTGGTGTGGTTGGTAGTTTGGGGCAGCTGTGTATGTATTTGTGTATGTTTTTGTATGTGTTATACTTACGTGGTTTTCGGTGTTGTGGGGTTTCGTTGTTTTGATCTCGTTGTTTTGGTCTTCGGTGTTGTGAGGTTTCGTTGTTCTGAAGTAGACCCATATATATATATATATATATATATATATATATATATATATATATATATATATATATATATATATATAGATAGATATATATATTGATATTGTTACTGTAACTAACTGAGTGAAATGGTAACATTAGTATCAACATGCTATGGCTCCTGCTCCAAGGATTAACCTCTAAGCATGCAAAGTTTAAGACATGTTTACTGCAGAGGTGCAAGCCTCCCTGCACTCCAACACCCCCTGTAATTATTTAGTTCAACTCCAAGATTGTACAATCCTCAGGGAAAGGGCATATTCTCCAACTTCAGGGACTGTCCATCTTGCACACCTGTTTTGTCGACCAAAGCGTTTTGACAAAATAGGTTGACATTAAGGAGTTTCTATCAATTTCACTAATCATATATATGTGTGTGTATATAGATATATATATATATATATATATATATATATATATATATATATATATATATATATGGTTTAACTTTACAACATCACATATAACATGTATGACTCATCATATCTCCGACTCTAAATTTCAGAAATTGCACTTTTGAATGGTGAAAACACCAAAAGTACTAAACTACGAATTTGACATTCCAGATATGTCAAATATTTTTGAAACACCTGACATTTCTGGATGTCTCCAAATACGGTTATGCAGGGGAGCAAACCACCTTGCACCCCCATGTGGGGAGGCTGCACCCCCTCACATCCCCTGCTAATTTAATATACAAACTCCAAGATCGCACTACAGTGAGGAAAGGGGTACATGTTCTGATCCCCACTGTAGTGTGATCTCCACTCAGAATACTGAATCCACATGAACGAATGCACACTGGCATTTGTTCATTTGTGATTTCGGCAATTCATAGTTTGTTATTACGAACTTTTGAAATTGTACTTTCACACATCTGGACATTGTAGATGTGCACTTTAACCTTATGAAGGTAAACCAAATATATATATATATGTGTATCCACACCTTTTATTGTCTAGCCAATGAAACAGCAGTTGCATTTCCCATAAACTGAAAGGATCTGCATTTTTAAGTGAGATATAGTTTCCCATTAGGTTAATTAGGTTATTTATTTGCATTCTAAACTGTTTTAATGTAAAGGCTGTTGAATCATTTTTATAGCCTGACATGGAATTAAGACAAATGTGTGCATTATTGTGGAACAATGGTATATCCTTTACTACAGTTATGAAGTAAATTTTCCTGATTTTAAATCATTTAATGCAGTTCAGAAAATTATGCCAAGTCTTTTTTAATGAACTTGGGATATATGTACAGATGAGTCTGAATTTCAAGTCTTCAGTACATATTTCTTCTATCAGATACCTGATGCAAATTGCTTGTTTTTTGTCATTTTTCCTTCTGTTTACTTCTTATCCCAGAATAATAGTCTTCAGCCTCTTCACATCTCCTTCTCCCTTAGGATAAAGTTAATTCATGTTACTAAGTAGAAGGCACCTGTAATATAAAATTACAGTGATACTTATTTTGTAGACACCTATAATCTTAAATCATTTTCCATCTGTTAAATAGTTATTTCTGTTATACCAGACAATCACCTGATTACACAGATGGCTGTTTATAGCTTAGTATGGCATTTAACTGAAGTATATTCAGATGTGATTACATTTCAGTAGTTCTGTTTATAATGCAGAGGTATATTCTTCTGAATTAGTCTAATCTGACTCACTTGTCGTGTTCTTACTATTATTATATTGTTGTTTATGAGTTGGCAGTTTCATTATAATGCTGTTGAAGGCATGCAGTAAAATACACAGGCTGTCCTTCCTCCTGAAGCATAGATGTGGAAAATAGGCTGTCTGTTGTTCCAGTTGACTTGATGACTTTCATGTTATTTTATTTTAATAAACAGCTATTGACTAAGTTTTTGTTAGGTGATGCAATGCTTTATTAGTTGTGCATGTATTTTGAAAGATTTAAACATCTGCAATGGCTGTTTTCTTCACTTGTGATACTAACAGAGAATGTGAAAAAATACTGCTGCACAGTACGATAGTTTTGAATTGAATACTGATTACATTTTTTATAATTCTTTTTATATTCAATATTATCAGAGTTATATCCTGAGATTTTTAAAGAATACATAATGGAGTAGCCCAGTCTAATGCTACATTGTGTGGATTCTACAAAGATCTAACCAAACAGTGCTAGATGACATGACAATTTTGCATTAGTGTCACAGCCACGCTTCTGTTATGTACCCTGGCTAGGGAAACATGTAAATGTAGAATTGCAGAAGTAGAATATACATCCCCCCAGTCCAGCAGGCTCATCACTGCCTGGTATTTCAACATATTGCACACACAAGCTGTTCAAGATTAACCTACTGGAACACATAGATATATAGAAATATAGATAGGACAGCAATTAATACAGAGAGGTTAAGGTTATGTGCTGTTAACAAGCTGCTTCTTATAGTCCACCAGGGTTTGATTTCTCCATTTGCCAACTTTGTAACTCTGAACAAGTCAATTAACCAGAGAGTGGTATTAGGAAATTGGGATAAACTCCCCTATGGTTTTCCTGGACTGCTTGATTAGTAACTAGCCATAAATAAACAAACTGATAGTGCCCAACCTCTTGTCATTTACTCCCAGGAACACAACTGTAACATTCATACTGCTACACCCTATAGGCATTTATGTCCTTGACACATGCATGTCTTCCCTCACTCATTCTGCTGTGCAGTCATTTTCATACAGACAAATAATATGTAAATTCCATGCCCCCTTCTGTGTAGTATATATTCAGTCCCCATTACACACAAAGAATCCCCTGAGTGCATGTCACACTCATGAGAAGCCTGCTAATCCTTCCACCTGCTCTGCTTTGAAGGTCCTCTTACACACCCATGGAGTCTATTAGCCTTATCCTCTATTGTACAGTCCTATCTTTCAGTGAAATCTAGCAGAATTCTTCATTTCCCCACAGCTTTCTTCCTTGCATGATAGTACTTCCACCACCCTGGAATAGCCAGGGACTCCCAGTTATCTGCTGTTCTTAATTAAGGTAAATATGAAATTACACACAAATCTGTTAACCTCCACTCCTCCTTGCACTCCCATCCTTTGTATATACCTGTATAAGGTAGTCCCTTCCCACTTTAGAATACAGTTCATAGGTTCATAGGTTCATAGGTAGGTACTAGGCTATTAGCCCTAGGGCCTATATAAGCCTAGCCAAAAAGGTACCCTGGCTTTCGTCAACCAAGAAAATTATTCTCCTGTGCCCCTGTCGAGCAGAGCCACAGAAGTGATCCCTGGGGTGAATTTCCTATTTCCCATCCAGTCATCAAGATTTTTCTTGAAGAGTGCTAATGAGGAGTTCTGTTTGACATAGATAGGTAGTCTGTTCCAGAGTATGGGAAGTCTCTGGGACAGGAATCTATCCCTCCAGCATGTTCTGTTTATTGTGGTGACAAGGTTTAGGTCCCTAGAGCGTGTAGCTCAGATGGATTGGGATTTTTTTTAAGTGGAGCATGTTCAACAGCTTTGGGTTTGACATAGCTTTGTATGTTAGGCAGAGATTGCCTCTGAGTAGGCGATATGTGACGGAGTAAAGCTGGAGTTTTTTTTAGATAGACTGCATAGGGCATCCATTTGAGGCCAGTAATCCTCTTTGTGAGGTATTTCTGTGGCCTTTCCAGTTGTTGTATATGTTTTGTGAGGTACATACCAAAAGGGGCATTGTACTCTATAATGGGTCTAATGAGTGATGAGTAGAGGGGAACAATGACCTCTTTTTTTCTGGATGAGAAACCTTTTGTGATGAGGTGAGCCACATAGAAGGATTTCCTGACCACTTTGGCAATGTGATTTTCAAAGGAGAGACTACTGTCCACCTGTGTCCCAAGGTCTCTTATCACACTTTCGGCATTAAGTAGACTACCACTTATGTGGTAGTTCATGGGTACAGAGTATTTACCAAAGGGGATGACAATACACTTTTTGGCATTGAGCTTCAGGCCATGGCTTTGACACCAGGCACCTGTCTCAGTGTGGCCCTTTTGTAGTATGTCCACATCATTAGGAATTTTGATTATGGCTCCTAGTTTGCAGTCATCTGCAAACTTTGTTAGCCAAAGACCTTCTGTGTCAGTCTGTACTTCAGAGAAGTAGATACCAAACAGGGGAGAACCCAGGACTGAACCCTGTGGTACTCCACTTGTCACAGGTCTGACGTCGGATTTGGAGTCTGCTACTTTCACAGTGTGTGTTCTGTCCATGAGCCAGTTGGCAACCCATCTTGTGACATAGGGATTTATACATAGTTTAGTGAGCTTATCTATAATTCCAGAGTGGGGGATGGTGTCAAAAGCCTTGGCGAGATCTAGATAAGCTGTGTGAACCACCTTATCCTCATCTATGGCTTTGCTGACTGCTTCAAATAAGTCAATCAGGTTTAGGAGACATGGTCTGCCTTTTACAAACCTGAACTGGGCAGGGTCCAGAGTTTGGAGATTACCAATGTCTTTGTTTATGAGTTCTATGATGATACTTTCCATGGCCTTGCAGACCAGGCTCGTCAGGCTAATGGGGCGGTAGTTCCCGGGGTCCATCGTGGCTCCCCATTTGTGGAGTGGGATAACCGTCACGGTGCACCATTCAGTGGGCACAAAGCCAGGGGTGAGGCTATGATTGAACATGGTACTTAGGTAGGGTGCCAGTTCATTCTGTAGTTCATGTAGAACGCAGCCTGGGATATTGTCAGGTCCCATGGATGCTGTGTTTTTGGCTTTGGAGAGTGTGTTTTTTTATCTGTGCAGCTGTGATTACAGGAACTTTGCATTCTTCTGGTATAGAGACGGGCCCTCTAGGAGGTGAGAGGGAGGTAAAGTTAGCACTGAACCTATCTGCCAGGATGTTGGCAATATCAGTTGGTTCTGCATAATTAGTGCCATTGTGCTGTAACTCAGAGCAGATCTGAGTGTTGCCATTGAGATTCTTGACATAGCTATAGAATGCTTTGTGGTTGTCTTTAGAGTCAGTGGCAATTTTCTTTTCATAACTAGCTTTGGCGGATTTTATGAGGAATCTCAGCTTCTTACTGAGGTTGACCAGGGAGTTCCTCCAGTCATGGGATTTTGCTCTTTTTTTGCAACAGTTTCTTTCTTCTGTTGTAGAGTTTGTTTATGGCAGAGGACCACCAGATTGGCTTCCTTTTTTTGGAGGATAGCATCTTGGTTCTATTAGGGATAGCATGATCCATGCACTCGTGTAAGTGCTCATAAAGTGCATTTGTGTAGGATTCAGCAGTCGTACCTCTAGTGTTCATCTGCATGCATGTCATGAAGTTTGCCACTTCTGTCTTAAGAAGTGTGAAGTTGGCTTTGGAGAAGTTTTTTACGGTGGTTTCCCTAATTGGGGGTGGGACGGAATGTGGATATCTAGAGTGATTAGCTTGTGGTCGGATCTGACCAACGAGGAATTGACCTCTGGTGTGGAACACCAGTTGCCCATGTTGGTAATGACCAGGTCTAGGATATTGCTGCCCCTGGTGGGGGTGTGAATAAGTTGATCCAAGGCATTGGAATTTATGAATTCCAGAAAACATTGAGCAAAAGAGTTGGTACATGAGTAGTTTTCACAGTTAATGGTGGGGTAGTTGAAATCGCCCATTATTAGGGTGTTGAATTGTACCCTAATACTTTCCAGTGTATCAAGAAATGAGGAGTGGGAATCCTTGGGCATGGTGGGGGGGTCTGTAGCAATTTGGAATGCAGTCTTGCCCAGAGTTAGTTGCACTTGGATAATCTCGGATGCATTATGCTGTGCAACTAGCCTGGAGGTGTGGATATCCTTAATAAATATGGACACGCCTCCACCTTTAGTGCTTTGTTCTGGTTTGGTGGCCAAAAGGTGTGGTATGAATTATAGCCTGGTTCCTGATACACAAATTGCATGTTGCTATGTAATCCTATCCCAGAAGCACAACATATGTTTAGGCACCTTTGCCTGTCTTTGCCCCTCCATTTACTCTGCAGCCATGAACAGATCATTTTAGCACATCCTAGCATCTTGTGGTACTTTTCCTGGCACAGACATACCTCAACCAACACTGCACACAATTTTTCTAGTTTTGCAGGCATAAGTTTACATAAATTAGTCATTCATGAAATCTTTGCGAATCTGAATACCAATATAATTTTGCTTTGGTAGTACAGGGTTACTACACAATGTAAACTCTGCACAGACCCATACTATTCCAGTACTACTTTAGTTTGGCATTTGCTATGTCACAGTGCCAGTGACATCACAATGTCTACTGGTACCATCACTCCATTCCTTCTTGTCCTGCCCATTCAAACATGTCAAGGGAAGAATCTGCTGATGTGAGCTTAACAGAGACAAGCTGCACATACTGTAACCACCACAGCTGTCCTCTACACTATACCTGCTGCTATCTCCATGAATCTTTTGGGTGAGGAGCACAGGGATCATTTTTATACCTCTCAAATGATGACTGCTATGTAGTGGTGTATGGTGGTATGGGTACATCTGGCACTAGGGCTCCGGTTACAATATGTCTATGAAATGCCATCAGCCAATGCATTAGTTATGTATAACACAGGGTAGTTTCACCTATGCATAATTATGTATGAACTTTTAACAGTTTCCACAAGCAGTACAATTACTTTCGTGGAAATCAGTGCTAAGAAGTACATTTTAAATTTCTGTATACATCACTGTGTAGTTTCATAATTATATTAGTTACTTGGGAACTCTGGAGAATTATGAGTCAGGTAAACAGGAAATGTATTATCATCTTCTGGGCCTGACCAAGATACAATAATAGCAAACTATCTTTGTTGCTTTTTCACATATCAGAAGATCCTAGTGCTCACAACAAATATTATAATGGTATAACAACATAAATATAAGAAAATGTAGAATGCATTAAACAATAAGAAATATATAATTGCAATGGTGCAAATATGCCAGCTATGAGGGAATAAATAAGTAATTTTTTTTTATGTTTCCTCATTTTTTCTAAACACATTACTAACAGACCTGGGGATAGTACACTGTATTTCACTAGCTTTTGATCTAGAAAATGGAAGGAGTTAACAGTGTTGCATAATTTTCTTGAATGTCCCTTTGTGACCAAACAAAAAGTAAGGCCTTACACTTTCTTTCCTTGACAGACTAAATTGTCAAGCATCATTGTGAGGTCATAGAAACTGCCACAATAAGTAATTTCCTATGGTGATGAAAGTTAGGGCAGGGTCTACAAACTAGTTCCTCGAAGGAGACCAGCCAGAAAATTCCACAAAAAAATATACAGAAGTGTATATTTCACACCAATTTACATTTTTGTTTTATTATTTTCCCACCAGAAGTGGCTAAGTCATATTCAGGCATACTGAGTTGTCCAGAGTATGAGCACTGTATATATAACAAAATAGTACAAATCAAGGAAGCCAAACAATACCAAACTCCATATCACAGTCAGGCAAGAGCGTATAAGTCAGACCAGAAATGGCATGCCCATATCAGCACCCATATGGAGGATGTCTGTCTTCAGGTTGGGCTGGAAAGTGAGGCAGAGTGGCTTGAGATGGTATGCGAGACAGAGTGGAAACAGCCTGTAGTAGCACAGAGACAGAGAGAGACAGCGTGAACTGACAGAGCATGAGAAGAAGAAACAGCATGCACCTAACCAAATTAGATGAAATGGAAAAAGAGTGTTAATATGAGGGAGAAATGTTCACATCCTGTCAGGTACATGTAAATATCAAGAGTGAAAGTCACACTCAGGATGCCAAGGTCAGGTCTAAACTGTTTCCTCATTATAAAAGCAAAGATGATGATGTCGGTAGTTCTGTCAGAGCTTTTGAAAGGGTCTGCATGAGGGTAGCATAACATTAAGAGCATCGGGCTTAAGCTTTAACAGCCCTACCCACAGGGGGAACTATGCATTCCATGAGTAAAATACCTGATGTTCATTCTACTGCTCATGTTAGAGTCATGTCAGTATTCTGTGAAGCCATTATGTCGGCCCATGAACCCTATAGGAAATTGTTTTGGAAAACTGGGAAAGGGATAGGATATTCACAATGACTTGGTAGCAGAATTACATACATCTTTTGACAGATGGTGAAAATGGGCACAGGCCATAACATAGAAACTGCTGCTTGATTCAGTTTAAAGGGAACAAATATTCAAAATAGTGTCATTGGTGGACATGGAGGCTTGGTTATGAGCTGGGATGCACCATATTTGGGAAAATAAACACTAAGGCCAACCTCTACATGGTCATCAGAGAGCAAACATATGAAGAAAGTCACACAGGCTACACATGGATATAAGAGAGCCTATGGCAGGTAGTCCAATGCTCCAGAGCACAGTCCAGTGTGTTTTATGTATCTACACACATAAAGTGCCTACTTTATGTACACTCATTATTACAACTTAAATCAGGCATGATGTTCTCTAAAACATTTTATTGCAGTTTCAGCTAGAGATAGAGGAATTGCATCAAATCATTTAATTTCTTTTTCTTTGTGACTCTCTCCAAAAAAACATTATGTATTGTGCATTCTTAGTTTTTTTTATTTTATTACTATTTATTAAACATTTGTTGACCAGGAAAGTCCAACTAGAACAGTGCCTATTTTCAGCGGAGGCAGGCCCAGGGAGAAATGCTCCAGATTCATGTCTTTGGATTGTGGGAGGAAAACGGGGTACCCAGAAAAAAACATGCGAATGCAGGGAGGACATGCAGAGTCCACACAAAAGGCACCCCAGACGAGAATCAAACCAGATAATCTCTTGCTGAGAGGTCACAACATTAACTGCTACATCACTGAGCCATATTAAAGAGAGTGGCTGCATTATTTTACCTTCATCTAAAGAAATCCCAATCGCTCTGTACCACATGCTCCAGAGACCTCAACCTCATTACCACAATCAACAGAACATGCTAGAGGGACAGGTTCATAACCCAGAGACTGCCCATGCTTTGGAATAGACTTCTCATACATGTCAAGCAGAGGAACTCACTGGCTCTCTTCAAGAGAAATCTTGATGAGTGGATGGGAAATAGAAAGTTCACCCCAGGGATCACTCCAATGGCTCTACTTGATAGAGGCACTGGGAATTAATGTTGGGTGGCACAATTCCAGGGCACTTCTATGGGCTAGGCTTGTAAAGTCTCCAAGGCCATTAGCCTACTACAAACTTATGAACCTAAGGTAAAGTGTACATATGTACTGCCTGATTTTCTGGTAGCTGTTGTATGGTACATGCTGCTGTACAAGATAATCACTTCAGCACATGCTAGCCTTCACTTATCAGGCCAGGGGTTCACACATCTTGGCATTCCTGACCACAAAAACATTTAGTTGAAACTGTGAACCTTTTCTTCAAAGGTTAAACCAAGGTAGTGGCAGGGTAGATTTTTTTTTATTTTTTTTCTTCCCTCCAGCTAACCATCAAATTTCTCTGTGGACCCTAATACCACTACTTGCAAAGCCCTGCCCCTGACAAATCCCCAGTGTTCCTTTCACTGGGTGGGACTCCCTTCTGGGAGAGATTTGCTTCAAGGAAGAACCTTCTTTCCTCATGCAGGATCTAATATCAGATGGTCCCCTGGAGAATTAGGTGAAAGTGGATTGTTGAATAGGTTGTCAACCATTCAATGATAGATTTTCCAGCTTGGCTTAATGCTCTGGCCCCTTGCCTGTGCTGTCACCATACATAGACTTGGATGGCTGTGAGATCATGTTGAGCATGTATTCACCCCCAATCATAGGTCAGATATGCCTATCCAGCTTCCCCCATTCCCAGACTGGCTTTAATGCTTCCAGGCTCAGGCCTCTACTAGTTCAGTGAAGTGCTGCCCAGCACTATCCATCCCCCCAGGATAGAAATCCCCATCCTCCCTATCATGCGATCAGGTGCCAGAGCAACTACTCAAACACCTGGGCCATAGTCAGGTCTTTATCCCATTGTACCATGGGGGGTGACAGTGGCAGGGTAGATTTATCCAGAATCTCCCTAGTAATGTTGATCACTTACATATCAGCTTTTCAGCCTAAATGGGAACACAAAGTGTGTGAGTGACCATTTGCTTTACTAGGAATTACTGCTGTTGTGGGGATTAGGTGAATCAGTGCCCCTGTTTGATTGATCTCTTTGAATCCCAGGCTGTGAGGCTCTGCAGAGTGTAGCATGTTCATTGGCATTTGGATGTGACTCAAGTTAAGAGCAGCCTAGGGCAAAGACATATCAGACTGTTTACTGGGTAGCTTCAAGCCTACATGAAGCAGTATTCAAAGTATGTCCACTATCTTCTAGGCTGCAGTGAGTTGTGCATAACATTGGTGAGAATCTTGTAAACCTTGAGGATGTTACCACTGGTAATAACCAAAAGAAACCGGTTAGGGCACACAGTGACCTAACCGCTTTCTTTTGGTTATTGGTACTGGTATTGCAGTATTTTTCCTGGTTTACATTTTACCACTACTGCCAACTTCCAAGTTCCTGTAAGTTTGGAAGATGATTAATTACAGTAACCCCCTGATTTGATCATTCAAGCATGTGGAAGGTTGACAAAATTCACTGTTTCAACCATTTTTCCTAAACCTGTAACACAGATTCATGACCAACACATTTTTTTTTATTAAAAAGATCTGCCTTTATGCACTAATAAAAATATATACTAGTAATGTCCTCTGGTCTATCAACCCCCGTTACGCCCCCGTTACGTAGTTTCATATACCAATTATTAAACATTTCAGTGCTGTAAACTTCTTAACTTGTTTGCATGTTTACTATTTAACTTTGTGCCTGGTCATATACTCTTTCTCAAGTAGTTAGTTGTGCCTATATTTGCTGTCCCTCTCTCCTACTCTTAACTCCCGTCTCAATTCTTTCTCCACCTCCCATTTCTCTTCTGTCCTACCTAATAACAGTTTAATCCTCTCTTCCCTAATATTCCATTTCCATCCCTGACTCATAACCTTTCCACCTTGTTCCCACCCTGTAAAAAAACTAGACTTCCTCCTATTCTCTCTGTAGTCTATTCTGTTGCTTTTCTAGTTTAAACCCTTTTATAACCTGCTTCAGTAACTTCCAGCTGTCTTCTTTCATTGGAAATCTGATGGCTTTCTCCCTCACCCACATCTACTTTAGTGCAAATTTGTTAGTGTTGGTTGCATTAATTTAATGTTTCACTTTTAAGTGTAGTCTTTCCCTTTACTCCCAATTCCCTAAACACAACACTTCCATGAAAGCTCAGAATATTTCTTAAATATTTGTCCCCACTTTGTATTTGCTGTCCCCTATTATTCTTTCACCCATCAAGATTCATAAAGTGCATGTACCATTTAGGTACCTCCAACACTTATATTCTTATTCATTCACTCTTTAAATAATCATTTAGGCCTCAGAAACCAGCTGTGATGCAAATGATCCTTAATTGTTGATGCCACAGTTTTGTCATCTACATGATGTGCCAATCATCTAATTTTCAACCAGTTCATCCACCTTTTAGTTTAAAAAAACATTGGTCTCTCTCCCATTTACCCTCCGCCACCTTCTGCTTTTCATCTCTTTTCCAGCAAGTCACCCAGTACAAACCTTTCTTTTCATTTCTTCTCTCCAGCCCATTTTTCATTATGACACTTCTTTCCTTCTTTTTCACCTTTGTTATTCTCCTGTCTACTGCTATCAATGCATGCTATCTATAGCGTGATATAATTTCATCATCCATCTGCTGGATGTCACTTTTTATGCAGTAGCTCTTTGAAGCTGCTGAATTCAGTCCTCCCTCATCTCTTATCTGTTATTTTTTTGCCTACCAACTTCGGATTCACCCACCCCTTCTCATAACCTGTAGTAATTCACACAGCTATATTTAGACAGTGCACATGATGCTAGAAAGCACTGCACATTTGGAATATGGAAATTTGATATATTTTTTCAGAGGTGACATTGTGAAAACAGCACCAGATATATTAGTGTAGCACTCTGACTACTATTCATCGTGGGGGGTCTAAATTCAGATAAAAAAACCCCATAAAGCCTGCAAGATGTTTCTATTTTACCTTTGCCATATACAAACAATAGAATATATGCAAGCCAACACAATACACAACACACCTCAAGAGAGGCCTAAAAGACTATGCTACAACCCAAAATAAACAGTGCATTGCAATCATGGTATGAGATATTTGCTACCCTGTACATTCATATTCTATGCCTGTTTCAGAAATACATGGAGTCTGACAAAGAACAGGCCTGCTACATGCAGTGTGTGGGAGGAAATCTGATGACAGAGCTAAGAATGAGAACAGAGGACACAAGAGATAAGTCACATTGACATCATTAGGAGAGTAAGGACTGGATGAAGATGAAATCACTCAAAATACACAGGAGGAACATATACTGGTGAAGTGGCCCAGTAAGAGCAGCACATAGAGGTGAATGTGGTAGGTAATGTTTGTGATTGCATAGTCCTTTTTTATGTATTTTACAAAGCAACACAACTATGAAGGTAAAAGGTGGGTAGGAATTGGAGACTAGGCAGGTACTATGGTTATCATGCAATGTGCTGATTTGGGAGCACTGACACAATGTACTAAGCACAAGGGTTGTTAGGAATAATGTTGGCAGAACATCATACTTATGTGCCATTCTTTTTCTTATTTTTCTCATGGAGTGGTGACCCTCTGATGTTCCAACCATATTCAAGCTTTTCATCCTTCCACATTTACCTCTCCATACGTCTCAAGGCTATCTTTGTTCTACAAATGGACTCTATAAGTTCTATGTATGTTGCTGGCATCAGATAAAGTGTGCACAATCTCCTAAAGGCATCAAACAGGATGGCACTATTTTTGTCTCACAGATCCATAGGCATTAGTTATAGCAGCAAAGTAGTCTGTAGCCTTTACATCACCCATGTAGGTGAATGATCTTCTCCTCTGCCCTCTGCCCCACAGTAGTCGTTGCCTCCAAGTATGATATGGGCTGTGCCTGGCTAGCTCCCCTCCAAATATCACTTAAAACAGGTAGTGTGGTGGAAAGTTGCTTATCTCCACTCATTCTCTACCTGGCACTGCAAGTACTGGCTGCTTAGAGGGAATATATAGATGAGTAACAAAAACACTATATAGGAGTCAAACAAAAGAAGGCAACATAGATGTTATTTTTCAAAATATCTCTGGCAGCTGATTTTCCTTTTATTCAGTGTCATAAAAAACAGTGTGTGAAATATGTCCAGTAATGTAGCCGTCACAGCCATTCAATGGTATCAGCTACAGATATCTCCAGTCGCTACAGTATTAGGCTTCTCAACATGTAGATCAAACATTCAGCAGCAAACACAAATTCCTAGATTTTCAGAATCCAGATCTGTAATGCATGGCCATAACATATACAGTTACATGCCTTTGTTTTCAGCAGTGCTATAAAGCATACTTTCACAGTGTACATCCATATAGTACTGTTGCAGTGGTGTACATCCATATAATACTGTTGCAATGTCCCATGCCATGTAAGGCAGCCAGTGACTATTGTGCATCATTGTAATAGCCATCTAAGGATAAACATGACATGCTCTACCACATATCTGCACAGTGCGGGTTCATATGACTACATCGACAGCTGAGAAGATCGACATCCACTTCTCCGACACGAAAACACCGACACATGAGATAACCGAAACTGCAAATCACCGACATTCACTTCTCCGACAAACAAAGACTAAGACATGCAATGCTCGTAACAAATGCACAACACTACTACACCTACTAAAACATGGTAGGCATGGTTAGCGAAATTAAATCCCTGCTGCAGAAACGTACATTGAATAAACACCTCCAGGTTGTCAGTAAATTGAGAGGCAGTGTACAAGGTAAATACTCGCGTTATAGACCGCATAACGCACTCAGTATCGCGAGTATCTAGATTGTACACTGCCACTCAATTTGCTGACAACCAGTACGTGTTTATTCAATGTACGTTTCTGCAGCAGGGATTTAATTTCGCTAACCATGCCTACCATGTTTTAGTAGGTGTAGTAGTGTTGTGCATTTGTTACGAGCATTGCATGTCTTAGTCCTTGTTTGTCGGAGAAGTGAATGTCGGTGATTTGCAGTTTCGGTTATTTCATGTGTCGGTGTTTTCGTGTCGGAGAAGTGGATGTCGATCTTCTCAGCTGTCGATGTAGTCATATGAACCCCACAGTGCCCATGAAAAGCAAAGCATAATAGAAAAAGTCTACAACAGAAACTACAGCTAGAGAATCCCTGTTTCTTTTCCAGTAATACATCCTGATATACTGTGACTATTACAGATACCTTGCAAATAGATTATATAAATGAATTATTGTATTATTGTTTAATGATGTTATTGAACTATTTAGTCTGCCTTGTATCTTGGTCATGCTAGGACTACTACAGGCCACATTTGCAAATGATTTCCTGTTCTTAATCTTTTCTTTGTGAATATCACTATTTGTCTTATGTAAGCACTGTTTTGCCTGTGTCTCTGTGATTGTTTTATTTTTGTCATTTGACTTGGGTTGTGGCTGAAAAGAATCTTGTACCAACACATTAATATGGTCAACAAATAAAGAAATAAATACATAAATAAACTGCTGCTGTATTCTTCTCCAGTGCTGCATGAGTAACTAGCTCCAAGTCAACCCAGATATAGACAGATATGGCACTTAGATGACCTTCATCCTAGTGGTCAGTGACTTCCTGAAGGTAGAAGATCAAAGAGAGCAGTCAGTTCTGGTCCTGCTTGATTGCTCAGTGACTATTTACACTGTGAATCATGTGGTCCTGATCAAGCCCGTGTGGACATACTATGGTTTTTGTGCTATGGCGTTGAACTGGTTTTAGTCTTATATGTTTGGTCATACTCAGTATGTGGTGGCTGGGATGAAGTCTCCATGATTTGATCTTGGCTGTCATATTTTTCACAGTGTACATGTAGCCACTAAGGGAAGTCATGTCGAGGAAGAGTATTTTTTACCAGTCATTTGCTGATTATCTCCAACGTAACCTCTTCTTTTCTCTGAAAACTTCCTGATTTTTATCTTTGGACTGGATGCCATCATGGATGGGCCTATTTGTAATTATTTGAAAGTAAGTCTGAGTAAGACTAATGCACTGCTGGCCCATGTTACTGTCTGTTAAACTGTCTTATGCACACTCAAGTTATTAATGGTGGGAATCAGTTGTAATGTTTGGGTGTTATTGACAATAGTCTGACATTTAGGGACCAGGTGACAGCTGTCATTAAGACATAATATTTCCATCTGATGATTATTGTCCATATCAACACTGTGTTGCATCTTTGGAGCTGGGAATGGTAGTATGTTCCCTGGTATTGTCCATTTTGACTACTACAGTGTTTTTACCTGGGGATTTTGGTGGGTACTCTGACCTGTACAGGATTCCTCTGCCAGGTTGCAGACCTGGCACATCTAAGCATATATTATTCCTGTCTTGTGGGATCTGTGCTGGCTGCAGGTTATGGCCAGATGTACATTTTAGATTCTTAACCTTACATTCTAAGCCTTACATTTTGTGGTTCCTGCTTATCTGAAAGACCTGCTGAGGCCTTATGTACTCTGTAAAGCAGCTCAACTTGTCAGCTGCAGGGCTGCTGGCTGTTTCAAGAACTTGACTGACAAAATTTGGAAGGATTTCTTTTTCTTATCTTGCAGCAGTCCTATGAAATCAGCTACTGTCCTACATTTGGTCCTGCAAGGCAGAGGCAGAGGCTTTCTTCACATGGCCCCTAATGTTCTATCTCTTTACGAGAATGTGCATCTTACTGGTTAGAATGTGCATCTTACTGGCTAGGGGGTGGGTTTTATGCCAGTTTTAGAGCTTTGGTTATCTAATTATGCTCTTTTTTACTTTTTACATTTAATATCTGTAATGAGTTTTAATCAGGTTTCAACTAGTAAATTCACTGTTTTGCTGTTTTCATTTTGTGCATACCTAGGTGCAAGCATATTACTTTAAATACATAACATATATACATGCATGCATAGATTATGTACTTACATATACATACACTTTCTGGTGATGTCCCCTGGATTACATAACTCACAAAAAATAGGATGCGATCAAATGAAAGCTATTTTGGATGCATTTTGGATGCATCATCCATTTTTATAGATGTTAACTAGATGCATACCATTAAACGTAAATATTAAGGACTAGCTATTGTAGTCTTCAAAGCAGTAGTGCTCCAAACATTACTCTGTGCGCATTCCAGTACCTTAGGGACTGTTACAGTGTATAATGACTGTTGTAGTTTTGGCTGGCACTGTAAACAAAGATCTGTAGACAGGAAATATCACTTGTTGCTGTTTCTGTAAGGGTGATATACAGACTTTTACAAAGTGCCATTCTGAATACTCCATGCACATTTATTCCTTAGAACAGCTCTGACACTACCTTTTGGATTATCATCAAACTCAGGCAATCACCAATTCCTTCATAGATATTACAACTTTTTTGCTGTCTGCAACAAGAAATATGGGCTGTAGTCTGGAGCAACTACCTCCTACTTCATTCTCTCACTGCCCTTGTAGTGACCCTTGACCTTCTGGTGCTCTTAAAAGTCTGTTTGTGACAGCATACTGTGCTGTTCAAGACTAATTAGCTCATAACGAGCTTCTTAAAATACACAACACAGGACTGACCAGTCCTACAAAAGTAACTGCTCTCCAGATGGAGACAGCTCCTAGTGGTATCTGCCTAGCCCCTGCTGTGCGAGTATCCTGTTTCATTTCAGTCTAGCTGTAAATGTTGAGACACATTCCTGCACATACAGACACAAACACACAGAGACACCAGATATACACACAGACACACAGGCACACATGCACATACATAGCATGCTGTCAACATAATCACCTGCATGGACGTCTTCTCTTAAGAAAAACAGGTACTGAAATGTGCAGGCGAAGCTGGTCTTATTTATTGTTTGTTCATGTGACCTGTAATAATACCCAGTAATTTGCTGCATTTTTTTTTTAACTTTTGCATTCTTACTGTATTACTTAATGGAGATGATCTTCTTGTGTTTTGATGTACACACTGTTATCTGTTTTCATAGAAGCATTAAAAAAGAGGTCACTAAATTATAACAAATAGCTGAATAAATTAATAAAATCTGAGGTGGTTTAGCTTATTTAGTAACCACAGGATATCCCACTTTGGCTACAATACAGTATTCATTGGTAGAGTCTGTCTGATCTGCTATGTATGTTACAATGAGTTATAGTACTGCTGTCAAACCCATGGCCATGCGTATATTGGCTTGTTTGCACAGCTCCATCAATGTGGTAATTATGAATGCAATTTATTTGATATGATTATGTCTTAAGAGTGTAGAACTAAACCCTTATTAATATTGCGAGTAGTAACTTTGTCCTTACTGGTAGTTTCTTAGGACATTTACAGTATAATCCCTCTAACAGACAATAAATATTTTGTGCATATTCTATGAAATATGCATGATCTATATAGTACCTAGTACTCAAGTGTAACAATAAAGTGCAATAAATCTTAATTTTTATGTACTAAATTAAATTCTACATGTCCAAAAACAAACTCCAGCATCAGAAGCACAACAAAGATAAAGCTAAAAAGTTCATTTATTAAAGCAAATGGTAATCCCTTTTACACCAACAGGTGCTTCTTCAGACCATAAAACAACAAATAAAATGCACTCCATTTAAAAAGCCCAAGTTTCAAACACACCTTCATATTTCAACATAATTGAGGCAATTTATTTATTTATTTATTTATATTTGTTGACCGGGAGTGTCCGACCGGACGTAGGACCATTTTCAGCAGAGGCCCAGGGAGAAAAGCTCCACAGTTAAAATAAACAGACAGTAGTTACATTGGATTACATAGAGATTAACAATTTAACATAGCAATTAATTACAAACATATTTACAGATGAAGAACATAGTACATCAGTAGACAACTAGAATCTTTATCTGCGAAGTACATAACAGACATTAACAAATGTTACAATAAGAAGTTCCTGTTGTATAATAAGTACTAGGCTTATGAGCATCTGAACTTGCTATAATCAAGGTAGTTAGTGGGGTGGAAAGAAAGGTAGTCGTTGGATGGGGTGGGTGATATTAAAGTGGGAGTTGCAAGGGCATAGCCAGCATGTTTTTAGGTGTGCGTTTAGTAAAGTTTTAAAGTGGGTGCATGATGGTACGGAAGTAATTGTGGGTGGGAGGGAGTTCCATAATTTGGCTATGGTGCAAGAGAATAGTGCTTCACCAGCAGAGTTATTGGCTTTAGTGATCTGCAAGTGATTTTTGTTGCTGGATCTTAGTGGTCTGGTGGTGCGATAGGGTTGGAGTAGATTCTGGAGGGATGGGACATTTAGTGGATGGTTTACTAGTTTGTGGGCAAGTGAGAGTTGATACCATTGAAGGAGGTGAGGGAGTTCAAGACAGCCCAGTTCAGCAAGTGAGAAACAGTGGTGACTACGGTAGGATGCCCCTGTGGCGAATTTGGCGATTTTGTTGTAGCAGGTCTCTAGCTTGTTTAGATCGCATTGCCTTAGGTTGGTATATATTGGAGAGGCATAAAGTAGGGTGGAGATAAGGTGGGAATTTGCTATTGAAATCGTTGCTGCTTTGGTGAGAAGTTGCTTATTTCTGTATAACGCTCCTAGTTCTTTGTGGACTTTTTTTATGGTCATGGATATGTGAATGTCAAATTTTAGTTTATTGTCTATTTCCACTCCTAGCAATTTGGTGTGTTCAGTTGGGTATATAGTGGTGTTGTCTTTTGCTGTGATGTTAAAGTTAGAGTTGTTTTGAGCATGTTTGGTGGGTTGGAAGATGAGTAGTTTAGTTTTGTTTTGGTTGAGTATTAATTGGGCATCAGATAACCAAGTTTCAACAGAGAAAAAGGCTTCCTGTGTGACTTTTTGCAGTTTGGGTAGGGACTGGGCTGAGCAGATGATGGTTGAGTCATCTGCGTATTGTATGAGTGTGCCATGTTTGGTGGCAGAGGCTAGATTATTAATGAAAACAGAGAAGAGTAGGGGTCCAAGGATGGATCCTTGGGGAATCCCTATGGAGACAGGTAGTTGGTGTAGTTCAATTTCATTGAAGAGCCCTTGCTGATGTTAGTGTGGAAGATCCCTGTTTTTTAAAACAGGCTTCAGAGAATCTCTCTCATTCAGACCATGGAATTTGTCAGCTTGTAATTTCACTATCCACCATAATTCCTTTAACTCAGTGTGATTCCTAAAGTTACCTAATCATGGGTTCTTCTCAACAACCTCCATTACCATAAAATTTAAAGATATGTGTCGGACCATATTCTGACACATGTTTAGCCAAAGCGCTTCTAGTGTCCCCTACATGAATGTTAATGCAGTGCTCTCTCATCCTTTCAAATAAAGGACAACTGGTCTTCCCAATATAGAAACCCATGCATATTTTGCATAATGCAAGATAAATAACATTCATTGTATGACAATCAGCTGAAACTCTAAACTTGTACATTGTACCTGTGATTGGATGTACAAAAGTGTTCAGCGTATTAATGTATGCACAGAAATTGCATCCATTGCACTTCTTTGTGCCAAACCCCTTATCAAAAAAAGGCTACTGACTCATGTTGATCCTTGCAACATAATTTTCTCTTCAATTTAATTTTATGGTAGTGGAGGTTGTTGAGAAGAATCCACGATTAAGTGACTTTGGGAATCAGACTCAGTTGAGGGAATTATGGTGGATATTACAAGCTGACAAATCTCCTTGTCTGAATGAGAGAGGGATCTTCCACACTAACATCAGCAAGGACTCTTAAATGAAATTGCCTCTCTTATGTTTTAATATGAAGGTGTGGTTGAAACTTGACCTTTTAAAATGGAGTGCATTTTACTTGTTGCTTTATGCTCTGAAGAATCACCTATTAGTGTGAAAGAGCTTAGCATTTACTTTAATAAATGAACATTTTAGCTTTATCTCTGCTGTGCTTCTGTTGCCAGAGTTTATTTTTGGACAGTTTTTGCTTTTTCTTTTGGCACAGTTAGTTCCTTGTGGGGATTTATTTTTCTTTAAATACTGCATATGTTTTAGCTTGCCAATATTTATGACAAGACCAGGTTATTAAAGAATACCGATTATATTGTACTCTTTGTTTTTCCCAAGAAATAGCAAGTAGTGATAATGCCTACCTCAGTCTGTCATGTTCGTAATTTTTTTTTTATTTGAAAAGTTCCTAAGCTGTAATTATCACTGTGCTTGGCAAAATTCTGTACGCAGAATGGACTCTAACAATACACCATGAACACATAGACCCTGTTGTACTATATTAGTCGATAGTCTACTTTTCCACTGTGTTAAATGATATTTCCAGGTGTGTGTACAATGTCAGAAAGTGATACAGCTACATCACTTTATATTACTGCTTGTTATTCCACTTTGTGTTGTTAATTTACATATTTTTATTGTTAACATGCTGTAGTGTTGTTTTAATTTTCTTTGTATAATTGCTTTTGGTGATTTTCTTTCCTACCCTCAACTGAAAACGGGCACAACCCAGCTGTGACTCCCACTTAACAAAGCATATATACATATATATAAAAAATACAATAAAATAAAATTCTAATAAGTCTAGAAGTTCAAAACTCTAGCCTGCTATTGTACAACTGCTAAATGCAGTCCATATGGAGTTTTAAATATTTCAGCCCTTCTTCTCAGTACTGTGTTTAATTTTCGCCAGTGTGACTCCTTATCTAACTACCATACCTTCTTTCTACACATATTTAATTCTAATAATCACTCGCACTCTCCACAGTGTCTTTAAACTCAGTTTATCTGTATTGCAATATTATGTGCCTTTCTAATTTAGATATTTCTTTATGCCTCAACAGTTAAATGTGTAACAGTTAAAAACCTTTTTAAGTTTGTGCCCTCTTTATGCAAACTATATGCCCTTATGTAAATATATGTCTCTGTTTACATGCCACAGTCCTGTCCTGTACTGTAGTCATTTAAAATCTGCAATACACAGTATATTGTCTTAACTCTTGTCTCTTTTTTTTCTCTACAGTTATTTTCTTGAGCATTATAAGTACTACTTTCTTGAGCTCATCACATCCTAAACACCTCCCCTTCCTCTTACATCATTCACTACCCACATTATATCAGGACTTCTCTCTATCTCTTCCTCCTACCTCAATTACATCATTTAATTTTTCAGCTCATATCATCTTCATTTTATTTAATATCCCCCACCCCTTCCCACCATTTTCTCTCTTTCCTTTAAAGCAATACACTTCCAAACTAATATCCAATTGATTAGTCCATTCTACAACTTATCACTTCCCCACACTATCTCTCTTCAATACTACCTTAAACCACAAGTTACTTTAACTTATTCCATTAATCCACTGCTCTGCAGACCTCTCTCAATCACTACAGAAAAGGAAAAGTACCCCGCATCCTTTAACAAATTGTTCAAACAACCACACACCCCTTACCCCTTTTCCTACCCCCATTTCCTGGCCAGCACCTACTAATCTTTTATCTGCTGTTATTATTCATCTCCTCCCACCGGCTGTAGTACAGGACACACCCTCTAATCTAAACTTTTAACTCCAACCCAACCCATACCATGCTTGTCCTTCTCAATGTACTCCCTCTCACTTCTCCCTCCCTCTCACCCATCTTCCCCTCCACCCCAATCCTCAAACACCTCCCCACACAAATTATTCTTTAATAACATTTCCTGCAGGACAATTCATATTTTCATCCTTTAAAACATACTCTCTTCCTCCTCCTGCCAATCTTACTCTCACTTTATTCTCATATACAACTCTGCTGTCTGGATCTAATTACTTTGCCATCCTCCAAACCTCCAAATCCCCCCAGTAAACTTCCTAAAACATCTATTCAAATTTACACATATTCTCATACTATTCATTAACGCTAACATTGAAAACATCTGCATTGCCGTTTTTCTGCTATTGTGCTTCTGGACTTTTTAACATTGAAAACATCCCAGGCCCATCCTGTAACTTCCTCCTACAATAGCACATCCTCTCCCCACCTATCTGCTGTACCTTAGTCAACACTCAAAAGTATTTCCAACACACTTAACCAAATCAATGCTCTCCTCTCTTCCTGTTCCTCTGACATTATTGTAGTTATTGAATCCAGGATCAAAAGGGATGATCCCAGCTTACAACATCATCTTCCCTCCTACAACTACTTGCCTGACTCAAGGCCGGGTAAAACACCTACAACAGGGTCCACGATTCTCTCCAAATCACATCTTACCCAAAAATGATTGCCCAAGTCAATGCCTGCTGTGATCACCAATGAGTTCTACTAAAATCCTCTGTATGGAATAACAAAACACTCATGGTAGCAGTAGCCACCCCCATATCAGTATCAAATTTCAATCCCTTATTTATGTCATCCTAACTTAAAAGCTCCAAACCATAAATCCTACCATACTAGTTGATTTATTTTAGCCTTAATTACTCTGAGCCCCACTCCATTGACATTTCAAAATACTTGGCAAACCTGGAACTCTTACAACTGATTAAAGATCCCATTTGTCTAAACCTGGTCTCTAACAACAACTCACTTCTTGATCTATAATTACCAACCAAAAGTGGTGCTTCACAGGGGTAGAGTGAGACACATGCTCCACCTGTGAATTACTGTGCCCCAGTGAGATCCCCAGTAAAAATGCAAAGTTTTTTTTTCTGATCATAGTAATAAGACATGGGTTAGTCAACACATCCTACATCTGAGTCCATTGCCTTTGCATCAAATCTCAGTGCTTTCTGACTTGCCACTCTAGCCTATGACTAGATTCTGTTGAGAATTATGCAGAGTAAGTGCTTATAATCAGTTCCTTGCGATCTTTAGTCAAGTAGCCATATTACATGAGAATGTCAGGATTTGTACAGATGTAGATTTTCAGGGATAGTTTTTCGTTTGCAGGCATATATTTATTGGAGGATAACTTTACTATGATCAGGGGCTGAGGGTCACTGCATGTAAGAATTTTTGACGCAGCCAAAAAGTAATATTAATTTGTACATTATCATACAACGTGCATGCCTAGCTATTTCAGTGCCATTAAAATGTGAGTGTATGTATGAAAGTCTACAGAATTTAGGGGTGGCAGAAAGAACTTATTGAAAAGTGTGACATTTGGATAGGATGGGGGAAAAAAGAAGGTGATGACAAATGTGTTTTCCAGATGGTGAGTTTTTTGGATAGGTAAATATTAGCAGCAAGTGAGGCATGAGGCTAGAAAATGAAGCAAGGTGGGAAAGAAAGGTGATTATGTAAGGCTACAGAGTTTGGAAAAATGCAAGTAAGCAGAAAGTGAAAGTTGAGTGGGTCATTATATGCTATTTGGTATGCAAAATTTGTGCTTATTATACGTCCAGATTTTTTTGCCTTTATAACTATTTGTAATGTTTAAAGGTTGAGAGGTATCAATCAATCAAATTGATTGATGTGTCTGTAATCCTTAAAGATTTAAAATAAGGGACAGAACAAAAAATAAAGCAAAATCAGAGACATTCTGCAAAATCATGGAACAGTTGAGAGGTATGGTTCTTTGTATACCTATCAACTTCTTTGATCAAGAATTTTGGACATAACAAAAAGTAATGCTGGGGGGACAAAAACATGAACAATTTTTCAAATATTACTGTAAATAACTTAAAAATATTAATATAGTAGTAGATATCACATCAGTATGCATTTTTTTTGAAAAATAAGATGTATGAAACCCCAAAGTATGACATTATTGAACGGTCTGTAATCCTTAATGATTTACCAAAAATCAGGGACAGGGTGAAAAAAAAAACATGAGACAAACTCAGAAATGACCTGCAAAATCAGGAATAGTTGAGATGTATGGTTTCTTGCATACTGCTCAATTTCTTTGCTCAAGAATACTGAACATAGCCAAAAATAATGGGGGGACAAAGGGACAATATTAGAGGCAGTTTTGAATATTATCAAACAGCCAATAGCATAACAGTTGTTTCATTAACATGCATTTTCTGAACGGACTTCCAAGAGTTTCATTTCAGCTCTCCCAATGTGAAAACAGAAACTCAGAAGAGAGAGCCTGTAAATACGTATTTTGGGGTAAATTTCAGTAATTGGCTAGTAAGTGCACTGCCTGGATGCCAGCAAAAAAGAAATCCAGAGAACCTGAAAGAAAATCAGTCACAAAAGGTGAGGAAAAATACTGACTGTTAAGAATTCTGCAGCTGTCCAGCGAAAAGCAGTGCAAGCTATAGCGTTGGTGCAAGACATGAGCTCCAGTAACCTAGAGGAAAAAAAAAAGTCAAATGCACTCAGAGTTGATTAAAATAAATGAAACAGTGATGGAGTATATCAACTCAAATAATAAAAGGCTGGAAAAAATGGAAGAAGCCTTAAACAGATAATCAGATATATTCAGAGCTGATAATACTTCAAAAATCAGAGGTCAGATTAAGAAAAGGCTGGCTGAATATGAAACTGCTCAAGAAGAGATGTTTAAAAAAATAATAGAATTAGAGAACAGAGGACATAAGGAAAACCTGGGGTTTTCTGCTGTACCAGAGAAGCTGGAAGGAACAGACTGTATTAATTTTATGAAAACACAAATAAGCAACTGGACTGGTATTCCACAGCAGGAGCTGTTAATTGAAAGGGCACATCAAGTGTATGCACCAAACCTGGCCATGAGAAAGCAACCTAGACCTTTAATAGTAAAGATGCAATCCTACCAGCAGAAGAAGTTGATTCTGACAAAACTGTGGCAGAAGGGCAAAGTACTAAAGGTGAGAGACAGTAGAGTGTTTGTGGAAAATGATTACTAATTATACACCAGGCAGAACAGGAATAAATTTATTCCACTAATAAGGGAATGTCTTTTTTTCAAGAAACATCTTTATTAAATTATCATGTGTGACACAGACAATTTTACATTTATATAAATGAAAAGAAATCGTAGCGGCACAATCTCAGTTGTAAACATTATACCTTACCAACACAACTGTAGCTGCAAACATTATACATCATTTTTAATATATCCAGTCATTGTCAGTCAGCAATTGCATAGCTCATTCAGGTCCTGCCTTCTTTTAAACATTGTTCCTCCTATGCATGTAGTGGTCCTACATTTCCCATTTTTTGTGAAATTTACTTCTACCTTTTTCTAAAGAGCCAATTTCCAGTTTTATCTCTGTTACTATCTTTGTTACTTCTAGTTGGTTTAGACTTTGATTAACATTTTCTAGTTATTGATTTTTTGGCAACCAACATAATTAGACTCAACAAGGCCTTACTATGTCTAGCCAATTCCAACTATGTATCTTAGCTCAAAAAATCATTTTCCTAGTCACTCCAATTTGCTCACCCAGCATCACCGACATAGCAGTCTGTAGGGAATCTTTAAAGTCAGCCAACTTATTACATTCCCATAAAATATGTTCCCAGTTACTTCTTTCTTCCCCATCACATCTCCAACATTTGCTTTCTACCTGTGGAAAGATTCTTTGGAGCCTGATTGGGGTATAAAAATATCTATGTAAACACTTCCAGGCAAAGATCCTAAATCTGCTAGATTTTGTTGCATATTTGGGAGACATACATATATCCCCCATTGTTTCTTTGTGACTTGCTTATCCAGTCTCTCTTCCCAATTCTTCCTAACCTCTTCTGATTGATTCCTATAGTTATCATGCAGTATTTTATATGCTGTATTAATTATTCCTTTCTTAATGGCCACATCTGTTCTAGATTCTACTAAGAACTCTACCAGTGCTGGTCTTTTGTTTAGGACCCCCTATTTCTTTCTCTTTGCCTGTACTCTGATATCAATCCTTGATATGGAATGCAATTTCTAACCTGCAGTTCATATATGTTTTTATCATCTTCCCATTCTATTACCTTTCCCTGTCTAGTCATTTGCTACTAGGTATCCTGGTTTGAATGAGATGATTTCATTGAAGCCAGTCTTAAAGCTTAGGTTAGCTAAACTTTAAATTATGTGACTTTCCAACAGATGGTGCTGTTTTACATTTTGTATGACCTACACAACAGTGGGCGGCCACGGTGGTGCAGCGGTTAGTGTTCCCGCCTCACAGCAAGAGGTTCTCTGGTTCGATCCTCAGCTGGGATGCCTTCTGTGCAGACTCTGCATTTCCTCCCTGTGGTCACGGGGGTTTCCTCCGGGTGCTCCGGTTTCCTCCCACATCCCAAAGACATGCTGGAGGTGGATTGGACACTCCAAATTGGCCCTAGGTGTGAGTGTGTGTGCCTTCTGTGGAAGGTTGGGCACCGGGCTGGCAACTTGACACTGTAAAATGCCACTGCCAATCATGAGTGGACAGTTGATCTGCTGTGGCGACCCCTAACTGGGAAAAGCCAAAAGAAGAAGAAGAAGATGACCTACACAACAGTGTTTTAAATGTGGTTTTAAAAAGGTTTTATATTTTTAAACATTTTTAAACATTTTTTGTTTATAAGTTTTTACAAATTGTAAATAATGTATGTTTTTTACAAGATTCCTGCTCGACCAACAAATGATTTTCTATGCACTTTTGTTTTTATTGTGTTTCATTGTGTATATAGTTTTTTTGCACTGTGTTTTTAAAAGTATAATAGTTTGTTAATTGATTAATTGGGGATGTTTCTGTATATAAAGGGGTTTCAGAAGTTGGCATGCTCATCTGAAGAAGTTTTTGTGATGAAAACGTGGTGATACAGTTAATGCATTCTGGATGTGTTTTACGTTTTTTAATATCGTGTGCAATCAATAAAACAGTGGATTTTATTTTGGTGAACCTTCCAGTGCCTTATTTTTGGTTATCAGTTTACTTTTGGCACTTTATTCCATTTTCTTTGTTTATTTGTTCTGGTTTGTGGCTATGGAAGGGCATCCAGATTCCAACATGGAGGATCAAAGGAAAGGAGGAGAATTGGGGGAAATTCGTAAGCTCATTGGCCAGTTAACGCAACTGGTGGGTCTATTGATTCCTGTCAGTCAATCACTGGCTTTGCTGACATCACATCTGACATCACCAGGCAACCAGGAAGTAAATCAGAGTGAAAATGGCAGAATTCAGCATGAGGCACAAACTGAGTTAAATGAGGATGCTGTAGAGGTTTCTGCAACAATTGGAAACAGAAACTGTAGTTTGGATGAGTTTCCTAATATTTGTAAAACCCAACAATGTGTTCAAACCCAACAAATGGAAAGAAGAGGGAGAGAAACTACTGTCCAAGCAGGTGCAGCTGGTAGCAGCAACAGGCAAGTGACTGAAAACACTCATAGCAGTCAAGGTAGCGAGACTTTTTAAAGACATTTTAGACCGCAAATTTGCTTTTGTTGGTGAATTGCCTTGTTATGACAACAACAATGACACTTACGTTAACAACCTTGCTAAACATAACATTTATTTAACTAAATATAATATGTATCAAGTGGACAATGACTATTTAAAGCAATGTTTGCAGTTAAATATTGTACCTAAGGGTTTAAGGGTGTGTAAATATCCAAATAATGTTACCAATGGGTTGTTGCATTTGACAAATGTGGTTTTGATGTCATGAGAGCTCTAATTAAAAATAATGAAAATGAAATGAACAATATTTTTCATGTGATTGAGCATACCAACAACAACATTATTAGTGATTTAATGTACACTATTGAAGGTGAAAAGGAGAAATATTTTGATTTGTTAAGGAATATTGATTCAAAATGTAAAGAAGTGCATGTTAGAAAGATGAAAAAGATAGATAGAGATATTAATGAATACAAAGAGAATGTGCACTATCCCAAACCTAGGCAGGGCTAGGTTTTATGGTAATGACAATTTAAACAGGAAAAGTGTATATGATGGTGGGTTTGGTGGGCAGGTCAATGATGTTCCTTTCAACATTCGAGATCCTTCTGATTTTCCTTCTCCCCGGAGGTCAGAAAGGTTGAAAACAAAAGGCCCAGTAAGTTACAGGTACAATGCCTGGACAGGACAACGAGGAGCTTACTAGAGACAGGCCCTGGGATCGGAATGGTCAAGGATGGTCCCAAAATAAGTTATAACAACTTTAACATTTTTAATTATAGTAACATTGACGTGCAGGAAGATCATTTTAATTTATTTATAAAGGGATTTTCTTTTATCCCTAGGAGAAAGTGTGATGTGTTTAAATTTATTGGTGGAGTTTAAATTATATATATATATATATATATATATATATATATATATATATATATACGAAAAAAGAATCTAGAACTATTTTTTAATGGTCAAGAAAGGTCCAACTCACACAATGATTTGGATTTGTGACTCTGCTTTTTTTCGTCTTCACTTTGAATAAAGTGTTACAATTGGGTTTCAGACCTTTATTTGGATTTCCTAGCAAGCTTTTCATTTTGATTTTTGCCATTATAGACATAAACACTTTATAATCATGATTTTGTATTGAAATTGGCCTTTATGAAGCTGGATCTTATGGATCCTTACCCTCTTTAGGTATTACAGTTACTACCGCTTTCTTCCAAGATGTTGGTATGTCTCCTCCTTTTAAAATACTGTTTAATAAAACCATCCTGATTTTTATCAGTTTTTTCCCTCCTAGCTTCCAAACCTCCACAGGAATACCATCTATTTTTGGGGACTTTCCTGTAGATTGATTATGCACCACCATTTTATCTCATCTCTTACTATCCTAACTGTTAGTAATTGAGCCTCCTATATCTCTAGCTTGGGAATATTTAATTTTTATACAAACATTTCCATTTGTACATTTCCTTGATTTCCATATTTCTCTGGTTTATGCAGACTTTCACAGAATTTTCAAAGTATTTCCAGTACTTCTACAGGATCCCTTATCTTCCTTGTTATAGGCTCAATAAGCTAGGTGACAACCCTTTCTATTTTCTGTTGCCTGAGTCATTGCGCTAAACGTTTTTGTGTTCTAGGCTTATTATCAAAAATAGTTGCTTAACGGCAATCTTTTTAAATTCATGCATATTATTGAGGTAATCTCTTATTTTCTGCTTAGCATCTTCTTGTTCTGTGAGATTCCCCGTATTCTGCAATACTTTAACACGTGACTACTAAGGGAATGCTGAGAAGCAGGCATGAGATTCAAATTATTGTACCTAGCTATTTTCAGAATATTTTTTTCCTGGAGGAACAAAATCATTTTTTGATGTAGAACATGCTTAGCAGGAAATACAAAAAAATGTCCAGCAAACAGTGAGCTGTGAAACAGAAGGAGATGCTGCTGCTTGTTCTTCTGGTAATACAGACCACAGAGAGACTGTTCAGCAAAACCTTTTCCAATGTTTCAATGGAAAATGCTTGAGAGACAGAAAAAAGTACATGAGTTGACTAGATAACCAAGAGTATGATGGAAATGAAGCAGAGACTGGATTTGGGAGATAGAGATAAACAGGAATAAAACCAGCAGTTCAGAAATTGAAAAATAAATACAGGATTACAAAACATTACTTATATTCGTGAAACATGACAGAACAAGAAAACCTGGAATATTAGAATTATTTGACTTTGTTAAACTTGTAGTGGACTCTAAACCATATACCCTATTACTACATGCCATTAATGTTTGGAAGAACGCTTAGGACAGGGGAAGAGAAAGGAGAGAGTTAACTGGAAGTAAAACTAAATTTTGTTCTTAACATTAATGTTTTAATAGTGCATGATATAATCTGCATGCTATAAAATAAAGTTTAACAGTAATTTTCAAGTGTAATGGGGATACTAAAGTAAATAGGTATCCCTGTTTTTTCCCTTTTTTTCTTTTTTTCCTTGTTCAGGTTTAAGAAATTTAGGCACTGCAATGTAAAAAAGAAGAAGAAAAGCCTGGTCAAAAGAGTATGATACAAGAAAAAATCTTGCAGGGGGAATGGCTGGAATAAGGCCCTTGGCTTGATCTAGTAATAAGCTTTAAGAGAAAGCAACTAAATAAAAAGAACATTCAATATTTTATTTATTTATTTTATTTTTACATTTGTTAACCGAGTTAGTCCAACTGGGCCCAGAGACCCCTTTTTCAGCTGAGGAGAAAAAGCTCCAGGAAAGTAATTAAAAAAGTAAGAAAAAACATAAAAAAATCAAGTTGTAAGATGCTTAACAGTACAAAAACAGAGATAAATATACAATACAAATATATTTATATATAATAAAGTTATTCTCTAGCAAATAAATAAAAAAAATGCTTGTAGAAGTAACTCTGTACCTGGTTCTCATGTCTCCATGGAGATAATCTGATAAAGAGCAGTAAAAATAGTATACCTCTTTCTTTCACTGGCTAGGAGATAATGTTTTATGAAAGCATTCAAGTGGTTTCCCATTCTGGGTGAGCAATAAAGATAAGACAAAACAAGACAGCACTTAGTGGAAGCATATGCTGTACCATGTATCTTAGTATGGATAACCTTCTTTTTAGGTTAACCCAAGTCTATGAGCGTGGCTGTCAGTTTGGGACAATTGTTTCTATTAGAAGGGTAAACTTCAATATTCGAAGATGTACATAATTTTGTGTGTTAGTATGAAGTTAGTAGGTTTTGGGGATGTACTGAGGTGTATTTTTGAGGACTTTCAATAAAACAAAAAGTTTTGTAAGATGTAACATAGGCTCAAGTGAATATGACAAGAAACAACTATATAAAAAAGATCAACCTGTCAAACATTAGTGTGTGCATGTAACATAAAAGTTGGAACTACACATTTAACAAAAAGCTGTTATGATGATAGGAGGTACTGCAAGCTATGCCAGGAGAAGTATGGCAGTGGGTGTGTAACATATTCCAGCACAGCTAGCTGGAACTTTGTAAATAATTACATGTCATTTGTATATCAAACTGATTTGTACATATACTTGTGTTGAAAATGTATTTGTAAAGTTGCTTGTGTTAAAAATGTACCAACAGTGAGTCCTGACTGTATTATAACTGAACTAAATGTGTATGTTTTAACATAGGATAGTAGAAGAGAAGAAGTTAATCTCAGTCCCAGCTAACTTTGAAAAATAGTTGAAATTAAATAAGGCCATAAAGATTGTATCATACAGTTCTGGTTGCAGCCAGAGGCAAAATGTCTGGGAAACCAAGCATTAAGAAGCCTTCTTTATTGTCTCTAGCAGGGAGCTAATTACTACTCTGGAAAGGTAGAGGATTGAAATTGTTTTATGACTTCCAGGAGCTGTAGCATATCTGAGAAAATCTCTATCTGTGTGTATGGTAACACATAGGTGCTAAAATCCTGGCAGCTTCTACTGTTGGTGATAATGAGGAAAACAGAGTCAGATAACTAGATATTATGTCATTCTGTATGCTATCCCAGAAATAATATTTAGATAGTATATTGAGAAGTGTCTCAGATAGATTGGGCACTCTGTTTTGGAAACCTGACACAGAAGGATCCCTCACCTACTTCATCTTGTCTTGCTCTAGTAAGTAAACCAGGGAATAGTAACTCTTTAGGTTAGTCAGGAAAATATAGTGAGAATAACCAAGTACTTTTTTTGTATCTGTGTGAATCTATTCATCTGTGTTATTTTAATATTTCCTGTGGTTGAAACTCTGGTGTTTACTGTAAATAGATATTTAATATTTTCATGTTTTTTTATTATTTATTATTAAATATATTTAAACTTCTCATTGTGGCTGGTCCTTTTAGAAAATATTTAAGTTTTGAGAGTATTTAAGTATATTTATTTAGGTTCATAGGTTCATAAATGTGTACTAGGCTAATGACCCTGGAGCCTTTACAAGCCTAGCCCAAAAAAAATTGCCCAGGCACCGAACCACCCTATGTTAATTCACAGTGCCCATATCCAGTAGTGCAACTGGAATGATCCCTGGAGTGACTTTCTGTTACCCATCCACTCATCAAGGTTTCTCTTGAAGAGGGCCAGTGAGGTTCTATGCTTGACATGAATGGGAAGCTTTTTCCAGTGTATGGGCAGTTGTTGGGAGATGAACCTGTCCTTCCAGCATGTTCTGTTAATTGTGGTAATGAGGTTGTGATCTCTGGAGCGTGTGGCATGGGGGGATTGGGATTTCTTTAGGCGTACCATTTCAAGTAGGGTTGGGTTGGACATGGCTTTGTAAGTCAAGCAGAGATCACCTCTAAGTAGATGATAAGAGGCTGAGAACAGCTGAAGTTTCTTGAGTCTGTCCATGCAGGACATGTGTTTAAGGCCTAAGATCCTTTTTGTGAGGTACTTTTGTGGCCTCTCCAGCTGTTGTAGGTGTCTGGTCAAGTACATGCCAAACTGGACATTTAATTTGATGATTGGTCTAATGAGGGACGAGTAGAGAGGGATGATGACTTCTTTCTTCCTGGATGTGAAACCTTTGGTTAAAAGATGTGCCACATAGAAGGACTTTCTGACGACAGTGGTAATGTGGTGGTTGAAGGTGAGGTGGCTGTCGACCTGGGTGCCCATATCTATTATGGCCCCTTCAATGTTCAGTGGACTCCCATCAATGTGGTAATTTGTGGGAAGTGAGTTTTTTCCAAAGGGGATGATAAAGCATTTTTTGGTGTTAAACTTCAGGCCATGGTTCTGACACCAGTCACTGGTCTCAGAGAGGCCCTTTTATAGGATGTCTGCATCACTTCTGAAGTTGATAATGACTCCTAGCTTGCAGTCATCAGTGATCTTGGTCAGCCAGAGTCCTTCTGTGTTTGCCTGGACTTCTAAGAAGTAGATGTCAAACAGGAGCGGTCCCAAGACTGACCCCCTGTGGGACTCCATTCATGACTGATCAGCAGTCTGACTTGGAATCTGCAACTTTCACTCTGGGTCCTGTCTTTGAGCCAGTTTGTAACCCACCTAGTAATGTAAGGATTGATGCCTACTTTGGTGAGTTTATCAATGATACCTGAGTGGGGAATGTTATCAAAGGCCTTGACCAGGTCAAGGTAGGCTGTATACACTGCCTTACCCTCATCCACAGCCTTCGTGACTTCTTTGAAGAAGTTAACCAGGTTCAGCAGGCAGGATCTCCCCTTGACAAAGCCAAACTGTGTGGGGTCAAGAGTTTAGAGATTGCCTATATCTTTGTTAAGCAGGTCCATCATGATGTGCTCCATAGCTTTGTATACCAGGCTTGTCAGGCTAATGGGGCAATAGTTACCAGGGTCTGTAGTTGCTCACTTTTATGGAGCGGTATGATGGTAGCAGTGTGCCATTCGTTAGGGACATAGCCAGAGGTAAGGCTGCGATTGAACAGGGCACACAGATGTGGTGACAGTTAATTTTGTAGCTCATGTAGGATGCAGCCAGGGATATTATCAGAGTATTACGATCCAACAATCAAAATCTGTTAGAAGTATATAAACCAACTCGTCCCCTAGTAAAAAATCGTCTGTCTTATGGCCTTGCACGCCTTTGGAACTCCCTACCACCTTCCATTCCCACCACCCACAACCATTTTATTTTTAAAAGATCTCTTCATTCACATCTTGTATCCCAGTGGGAATGCTCTTGCTCCCACCCCACATAACTTATTCTTGCAAATTCCATCTTCCTTCCTTCCTCTGTTTCCTCCTGCAACTGTCCTTGTTATTCACCCCTAACTCTTACATATTAATTGCAAATTCCATCTTCCTTCCTTCCTCTGTTTCCTCCTGCAACTCTCCTTGTTATTCACCCCTAACTCTTACATATTACTATCCCTATTAAAATTGGAAATAATGCTCTAAGCCACACCCCGTAAGTGTTTGCTTCCGAATATGATATTATTTCTCAATATTTTCATGCTAAATTTCCTTTTAGTCTGTATTATCTATTAAGTATTTACTTGCAAATTATTTTTCTGTATCTTTAACCTTTGTATAAGAGTATAATTTGTGCAACTATTAAGAATAACCTATTGTAACCTATTTAGTTTTGGAGCTTTTCTCCCCAGGACTCCATTGAAAACGGGTTCATTTGGCCCAATGGACTATTCTGGTAAACCAACTGCAAATAAATAAATAAAAATAAAAATTATCAGGTCCCATGAACACTGTATTCTTGGCTTTGGGCAATGCAACTTTTACCTAAGCCACAAAAATGGTGGGTACCAGACTTTCATCTGGTATTGTGATACGGCCCTTGGGGGAGGGGTAAAGTTGGTACTGAATCTGTCAGCCAGTATGTTGGCTATATCTGTTGGCTCAGTATAGGAGGTGACATTGTGCAATAACTCAGAGCAAATCTGGGTATTGCCTTTTAGGTTTTTGATATAGCTATAGAAGGCTTTGTGGTTGTTTTTGGTGTCAGCTGCAATTCTGCCTTCATAGCTGGCTTTAGAGGATTTGATAAGGGATCTCAGCTTTTTGTTGAGACTGATAAGGATGGTTTTCCAGTCTTGTGACTACATTTTGTCTGCAACAGTTTCTTCCTTCTGTTGTAGAGTTTATTGATGACTGGGGACCACCAGATTGGCTTTCTTTTTTTGGAGGAGGGCATCTTAGTTCTATTTGGTATGGCAAGGTCCATGCATTTGTGTACATGCTTGTGCAGTGCATTGGTGTATGATCTGGCAGTCATGCAGCTATTTTCCATTGGCATGGGTGCCGAGAAGTTAATCACCTCTGTTTTTAGAAGCCCAAAGTCAGCTTTAGAGAAGTTTTTCAGGGTGGTCACCTTAATGGGGTGGCGGTGAGATGGAGATTTCCATAGTGATCAGTTTGTGGTCAGATTTAACCAAGGAGGAACTGACTATAGGTGTGGAGCAACAGTCTCCCATGTTGGTGATAACCAGGTTGAGGATGTCGCTTCCTCTAGTGGGGGGTCAGAATGAGCTGGTCCAGGGCATTGGAACTGGTAAATTCCAGAAAGTGTTGGGCCTGTACATTGGTACTTGAATAGTTTTCCCAGTTGATGGAAGAGTAGTTGAATTCAACCAGTATGAGAGTATTGGGTTGGACCTTGATAGGTTCCAGGGTACTTAGGAAGTTGGCATGTGAGTCTAGGGACATGTTTGGGGTTCTGTAGCAGGCTATGACTTGTATTTCCATCTTAGCCAGTGTTAGTTGTACCTGAAGTATCTTGGATGCATTATGCTGGGCTACCAGTCTAGAGGTGTGCATATCCTTTACGAATATGGAGACACCACCACATTTGGAGCTTCCAGATGCATTCTGGGGCCAAAAGGAATGGAATGAGTTGTAGCCTGGGAGCGCAGGGTGCTTTCTGCCTTTTTAAACCAGGTCTCTATTACACCACAGATGTCGACATTCTCCATTTTAAGGAGAGCTTCAAGCGAGTGCATCTTGAGATTTAGACTCCTAGTATTGAACAGTATGACCCTCAGATTGCATTTATTTGTAGCTGTTACAGTGGAATTTTGGTCTTTGGAACACTGCCTAAAAAGGCATTATAGAGGTGGCAGGAGCCTTAGCCAGTACCCAGAATCCTGGGGTGACAGATGTAGGCTGTCTCTGGTGAAACATCGAGGTCTGTCGATCATGTCTTCCCAGGCAGACAAGATACTAGATTCCTTTAGAATGACACCAGAAACTTAGCCAATTGTTAGTCAATCATTTTCTGCTCGTACTGTAGTACCATTCCGGGTAATGGTAAAGTACTGCTCAGGGCTAGGGTCATACCTGCCTGGGCCACATAATCCAAGAGTTCCATCCCATCTCTTTTCATGTAGTCCAGGGATGTACATCCCAGGTCATTCACACCCACATGGACAATGACTGAGCCATATTTGTATTTGTTGTGGAGTGGCCTGAGTGCATGTGTTATGTGGTGGATCCTGGCAACTGATAGACAACTGACTGTCACCTTCTCCTTGTTCAACCTAGTGAGTGGGACATCAGTGTGCCTCACAATTGAGTCTCCTAATATTAGCACATTGGGCAAAGTTTTTTGCCTTAAGGGCTTGGGTTGAGGGGCACACTGTGGTTGTGAGCTATGTGTTCTAGGGTTGGAGTTGTATTGTGGTGGTTGAGTGCATTTCTGTCTCAGGGGTTTTTGTTGTTTGGATAAATTTTTTTGACAGCTTCCATGAAGGTGGGTGGATGGTTTGTGTTTTTATGTGTGGGTTGTGATGGTTGGTGTTTTGGAAGGCTGTGTGTTCTCTGTACTGAGTTGCAGGTGTTGACCTTCTCCTCTTGACCAGCTAGTCTAGTCTTTGTTGCAGCGTGCACTGCTTACATTTTGGTGATATAAGTGCATCTCTCACAGATATGAGTGTTTGGAGGTAAGAGGAGAGGGTTGTCTGAGTACATTAGACAGTTTGGTGATAACTCTGGCCACTCCTAAAAGCCTTGGTGTTTGGTCAACATTACCATTTGTATGTCAGCTACTTGAAGCAGGGACACAAAGCATTGGTTTCACAGAGATGGTGCTAGAGGGCCTGGGGAGAGACAGAGAGAGAGAAACCCAGACCCCGGCCTGAGTGTGTTCCCTGTGTGCTCTTAAGGGAAATTGTGCTTGATGCAGAGAGGTCTGTATCTGGAAATACTGAGTGTATCTATTTGTATTCCAAGTGAACATCCCTCTCCAGTGTCAGTGGTGAGGTTTCAAGCTCCTTGATTACTAGCCCAGAGTGGGGACATCACAGTTGTTACAAATTAAAGGTGGGAATAATAACTTTTTAACATAATGACACTTTTTATATTATCTTTAAGTGTTAATGGTCTCACAGATATATACAAAACAGAAAGAGTAGTGCAAAAATGTAGAGTGCAAATAGCTATGCTACAGGAGACACATTTGGAATAAACTGAACATGTGAGTTTGATAAAGAAAGTTTTTCAAGATGGTTATTCAGCAGAATACCTGGGACAAAGGAAAATAGAAGTGCTTATATTAATTGCAAGATGAGCTCCAATAGTGTTATAAAAAAAGATAAAAATGGTAGATTTGTAGTACTTAGGGGCTACTGGCAAGGGAGGAGGATTACACTGGCATGTATTTATATTCCACCTAAAACTCCTATGAGGGAAAATTCTGGGAAAAATTGTGACACTGCCAGTCCAGCTATCTGGAATTTTGTAAATAATTGTTTGTCATTTGTGAATATTGATATGATTCATATGCTTGTCTTACAAATGTAAGAGAACTATATGTTATGTGTATATTAAACTACTGGTGCAGAAGTGTGTGTTGAATTGTATGCTATGTACTAAACTATCATTTTAGGTGATTTCAATATTGACTGGCAATCCTGTTCTGGCAACCATCCTCTCCTGCTCAGCTGGTGAACCTGGGAATATTGAGGCAATGTTACAATTGCCTCATGTACACAGACAACCCTCTCCTCCTCCCACAAAACACAAATACATGCGAGAGATGCAACTATACGGCCAAACTGGAGGCTGAGCTCTCTCAACATAGGACTGGCAAGACCAGTCAGGAGGAGAAGGTTACCACACACACTATAGACCCAGTCTCACATAGTACCATCACAACCTCAAATCATACACATAAACACAAAAAAGACATACTCGGCGGCTCTGATCAAAAATCTACCAAAACAGCAGAGGCCACCAAAGCAGACACCCAAACAACCACCACCTCAGAACACAACACCTGCAACACATAGACCTCACAGTCAGAGTGTCAAACAGTCACAGCCCTTAAGGCCAAACACAATGCCAGATACACTAGTCATTGGTGACTCCATAGTCAGACACACTGACGTCCCGCTCACCAGACTGAGTAAGGAGAAGGTCACAGTAAGCTGCCTGTCGGGCGCTAGAATCCGCCACATAATGCAAGCACTCAGGTCTCTCAGCAGCAGGTACAAATACGACTCAGTCATTGTCCACGCTGGTGTAAACGACCTGAGACGTACCTCCTTGGACTACATGAAAAGAGACATTGAGGAGCTCTCTGATTATGTAGCCCAGGCAGGTATGACCCTGACCTTGAGCAGTATCCTACCTTCACCAAGAATGATGCCACAATACAGAGATAAGATGATCAGCTTTAACAATTGGCTTAAACTCTGGTGTCATTCAAAGGGGATCCAATGTCTGTCTGCCTGGGATGACATGCTGGACAAGCCACGCTGCTTCAAGGGACGGCTTGCACCTGTCACCCTGGGATTCCGGATATTGGCAAAGGCTCTTGCCACCCCATAGTGCCTTTTTAGGCAAGGCTCAAATTCTAAACCTACCACCCTAGAACACAAAAGGAAAAAACTAAGGGTAATGCTGCTCAATGCCAGAAGTCTAAATCTCAAAATGCACGCACTCGAGGCCCTTCTCAGTATGGAGAACATCGATGTCTGTGCAGTGACAGAAACCCGGTTCAAGGCTCCTGAGAGCACCCCAGCACTATCAGGTTTTACCTCTTATCATGCGTTCCGCCCCAAAATCCGGACAATACCAAGAAAGGAGGGGGTATCCATATTCATCAAGGACACCCACACCTCAAGACTGGTGGCAACGCACGATGCATCGGAGACCATCCAGGTGCAATTAACCATAGGCAAGACTGCTCTGCAAATTGTAGCATGTTACAGGCCACCCTCACAAACTCAGGAACCTCACATGGCCTTCCTGAAAACACTAGAGGGATAAATGTATCACCAAACACCATCATACTAGGTGACTTCAATTACCCTAATATAGACTGGGAACACTACTCAAGCCCAAACACCCTAGCCCAAAAGTTCCTGGAATTCATAAACTCAAATGCCATGGAACAACTAGTCACCATCCCCACAAGAGGAGAAAACATACTTGATCTCATCATCACGAACATGGGAGCACAATGTTCAGCACCGAAGTATACCCTCACTGGTGAGATCAGATCACAAACTAATCTCGCTGGAGGTCCTCATCCCACCCCCACCTGAAATAAAAAGACCACAGTAAAGAACTTCTCAAAAGCCGACTTCACACTTCTAAAGACTAGTGTGGTCTCCTTTAAGGCCCCGAGCGGGAAAACAGTACTCAAGCCGCTGAATCACTTACAAATGCCTTCTACCAGCACCTGCAGGACTGCATGGATAAGGCAATCCCAAGCAAAACAAAGACTCTTTGTACCAAAGGCAAGCGTCCAGTCTGGTGGACCCCAGCCATAAACAAACTCTACAACAAAAGGAGGAAGCTACTACAAGATAGAGCAAAATCCTTAAAAGGTAAGACACCCTTGATCACTATAAGTAAAAAACTAAGAGCTCTCATAAAATCATCCAAAGCAAATTTTGAGAGAAAAATAGCTAAAGACTCAAAAGACAATCATAAGGCCTTCTTTAGCTATGTTAGAAACCTGGGAGGAAACTCCCAGATATGCTCAGAACTAGTTCAAAATGATGTGAAGATTACTGATCCTACAGACATTGCCAACATACTGGCTGACAGGTTCAGTGCAAACTTCTCCCCCCCCCCTCCTCCCCAAAAGGAGAGATATCTATACCAAGTGATTGCAGCCCCAAACATCTCCAACGCCCAAGTGAGAACTGCTCTCTCCAAAGCAAAAACACAGCATCCATGGGACCTGATGGTGTCCCCGGCTGTGTGCTCCACGAACTCAACGAGGAATTAAACCCACAGCTAGGACAGCTGTTTAATCATAGTCTTACCTCTGGATACGTACCCAGGAGTGGCACTGCAACTGTGGTCCCACTTCACAAAGGCGGTGCCTCCACCGACCCTGGAAATTACCGGCCCATTAGCTTGACAAGCCTTATCTGCAAAGCCATGGAGAGGATCATAATGGACCTCATAAATAAAGACATAGGGAATTTGCAGACTTTGGATCCATCCCAGTTTGGCTTTGTCAAAGGCAGATCATGCCTTCTAAACTTGGTTGACTTTTTGGGAACAGTCACCAAAGCCATTGATGAGGGAAAGGCAGTCCATACAGCCTACCTCGATCTGGCGAAGGCCTTCGATACAATACCCCACTCGGGTATCATTGAAAACTCATCAGCTTAAATGTTAACCCATACATCACAAGATGGGTTGCAAACTGGCTGAGTGACAGAACCCACAGGGTCAGAGTGGCTGGCGCCATGTCAGACTCAAAGCCTGTCACAAGTGGTGTACCACAGGGCTCAGTCCTGGGCCCACTCTTGTTTGGCATCTACTTTTCCGAAGTACAAGCAAACACAGGAGGGTTATGGCTGACAAAGTTTGCAGATGACTGCAAACTGGGCCATAGTAGAAAACACATCTGACACAGATATCCTTCAGAAGGGTCTCACAGAAACGGATAACTGGTGCCAGAGCCATGGCCTAAAGTTAAATGCCAAAAATGCATAGTCATACCCTTCGGGAAAAACAAGGTTACCCCTAGCTACCAAATAGGTGGCAATCCACTGAGCACAGAAGAAGTTATCAGGGACCTGGGGACCCAGGTTGATAGTAGTCTGTCATTCGACACCCATGTAGCTAAAGTAGTTAGGAAGACCTTCTACATTGCCCACCTTATCATGAAGGGATTCTCATCTAGATCAAGGGAGGTCATAGTCTCCCTATACTCATCACTCATCAGACCAATGATTGAGTACAATGCCCCATTCGAATGTATCTGACCCGACACTTGCAGCAGCTGGAGAGGCCACAAAGTTCCTCACCAAAAGGATAAAGGGTCTCAAACATCTGTCCTATGCTGCCCGACTGAAAGAACTCCAGCTCTATTCAGTCGCCACCGCTTGCTCAGAGGTGACCTTTGCCTAACATACAAGGCCATGTCAAACCCAGATTTGATGAATATGCTGCACCTCAATAAATCTAGATCCGTCAGAGCCACAAGGGCGGGAGACTTAAACCTCGACACGGCTATTAATAGGACGTGCTGGAGGGATAGATTCATCACCCAAAGACTCCCTATGCTGTGGAATAAAATCCCGGTATATGTGAGGCAGAGCACCTCGCTGGCCTTGTTCAAGAGAAATCTTGACCAATGGATGGGAGATCGCAGATATACCCCAGGGATTACCTCAGTGTCACTGATCGACAGAGGCACAGCAAAATAATGGGTATAGTTCCCCATACTAAAGTGGTGGCGTAAGCCACAAAACTATGGGCTAGGCTTGTAAATGCCCTCGGGCAGATAGCCTAGTATGAACCTATGAACCTATGAACCTATCCAACTCATCACGTAAACCTTCATGGCTTCACCCAACTAGTCCAGTCACCAACCAGGATAAATAAAAACTCCAGCAAGCACACTACCCTGGATTGGATACTAGTCAGTAAGAGCCTCCAGTCATATATAACAGGCTGCTTATCAGATAGCCTCAGTGATCACTCCCCAACATTCCTACTCAAAAAATACCTATACCAAGCTAAACCTGTCATCTACCGTCAAATACATAAAAAACTAAACTTTAACCCACTCACATTCATCTCATCCCTCAAAGAATATAACTGGCATCCTCTAAAGTACCTCAGTCTTGATGACGCAGTTGAATTTTTTTAATACTACCTTCCTGAGCATCCTTAATTACCATGCCCCCATAAGACTTTCTAGAATCAAAGCACAACCCTCCCCATGGCTACAGAAAACCACTAAGTCAGAAATGAAAAACAGGGATAAAGCCTGGGAGCACTGGCGCAAAACCAAAACCCCCTCAACTAGACAGAAATTCCTAGAACTACGCAATAGAGTCAAAAAGCTAATAAAACAGGACAAATTCCAATACTACCAGTCTGCCCTAGACTCCTCCCAACACAGCCCCAAACAATTCTGGTCCTCCATAAACTACATCGTCCGCCCAGGTAAAGTCAGTACCCCTCCTCCTAACATCCTTCACTCCTCAGAAAATATTGCTACCTCGTTCAACACACACTTCACACAAACCATACTATCACTAGCTAAACAACACAACCCCCCTCCCCTCCAACCCACACCTTCAACTAGTAATCTCCCCACTGCCTTCTCTTTTTCTCCTGTACCTACCTCCAACATAAAAAAACTCTTAACTAAACTTAAGCCCACCAAATTAGCAGCAGACAACCTCCCAAGTGAATACCTACAAATCTGATGCTTTGGCCTACGCAGTATCCATCTTGACTCTTAACCAATTGGTAGCAGGTATAAATTCAAAAATGATGACTTATGAAGCCTTGCTTCCCTTGCTGGAACACCAGGTCTGGGTTGTCTCACGAAATATGGAAGATGACTATTTGTACATTTCTATTTTCTCTAGTCAGCTCATGAAAAATATATGGGATTTCAGCTACAGCATTTTCTGTTTATGTATATAGATTTTTCCTGTTAGGCTTTCAGCAGTCTCAAGAGTTTTCACAAACTTCCTGCCTGGCCCCAGTTCATAATAGGATGAGATCTTAGTGGTGGTAGAAACATCACAACTCTTGTAATAACATATGCCCACAATAATCAAATATTTCAGACAGCTGGCAATTACCTTGAAGCTGAAATAGCCTTTTACTCAACTCAGACACTACTGTTTTGGGGACTAAGGCTGTACTTCACAATTGTCAATGTTTTCTTCCTTAAGGCAAGCCCCCTAAAGATAACAACCTTTACACTTCATAAATCCACACTATTTTCAGTATCAGCAAGGTATTACCTCTGGGCTCTGGGATACATGTCCTCATATCTCCTGATGGTTTCTTCATGTAAAACTGCCACAGTTAAGTCACAGACCACTAAGATCAAATAATTCCAGTCTTATCAACATTTTAAAAGACCTAGAATGATAGCTACTCAGCTTGCAACTGGGTATACCATTATTTGTTCCATTACCTACAAAGTTTCAAAGACAGATTTCTTCAGATAATGCCTGCTGGAACTTATCTGGATTAATTCTCAAAGAAGTGACACTGAAGGCCTTCTGACAAAACATCCTTCTAGAGACATTGTCAATCAGGACATCCAGCACAGCAATCATGTCTACTTGGACAATCAAGATGGAAATAAAGTTTTTTCGTTGTGTAGAGAGACAGTATTCTAAAGGGAAATAAAAAAAATCACAAAGTAAACCCAGAGATTCTTTATTTGACTGAATAGTCATCAGCAGAAGATGGTGTCACATCCATGAATATCAACTGGAGAAGAATGTGCTTCTATTAATAACATCGCAGTGGCGTATTCCTCTGATACACTTGATTGTAACATTTCATGGTGCTTAAATCCTGAAATTCTGATCTCTGTACAGTCACCAGAAAATGTGGTAAAGAGAAGTGTTTCTTTTCTATGGAAAGATATACTCTACTTTATGCATTCCCACAAGATCTCCCAATACAGAAGATATTGCTCAAAGCTGGGTTAGGTAAACTAAACACGATATTACTGCACCAAACAGGGACAGATAACCAAGATATACACATCTTCTACTAATACTATGCTTCTCACCTAGTCAAATGTCCCTAGATAAAACAATACCAAGTCTGTAACACGGTGTTGTGTTGTATTCCAACTTCAAGACTTTCAACATATGTGCATGAAGAATTTATTGCCAATTCTGAATAGCGGTTTGTTGTCGCCAGCTGTCATAATTGTACTGAGAGAAGCCTACTGCAATTGTAACAGAAATTCATTCTTGTCTGAGTAGAAACAAGTTTCTTTTTTGGGGCCCAGGATAATTCAAATGGATATTTCCTTTGTTCTTAACATACATTATTGACATTATGTATGATAACCTCATGAATGGGCTGATCTAATATAGAACTTTATTAGCCGTCAGCTGGGCCAAAGACATCATAGAAAGAATTATAAAAAAAATGGACATGCATACCAGAATAAAACAGGTGCATGGCAGAAATGCGACAAACCAAACAAAGATCTTCACAAGTGCAGTCACACAACAGCAAGTGCTATTTGAGATTGCAGTATTTTGGAGAATTCCCCTTACTCCAAAACATAGGAATCTTAGAGTTGGCATCAATAGATAACAGGGGTGTGAGGGCATAGTCTCCTCACATTAAGGATGTAAAGGTTAAAGCTTCCTCCTTGCAAAAATGCTTTCACAGGGATAGAGTGCGTTTTGACATTCACTGTTTTTATGCTAGTTACTGCACAGTGATCATTTTTTAGAGACAGCATTCTATGTGTAGTCTATGACAGAAGAATGTCAAAGAATCTGAAAACTAAGGTGTACAAAACAGTCGTGCGACTAGTACTACTGCATGGTACAGAAACCTGGGCAGTAAAGGCAGTGCAGATGAAGAAGCTAGATGTGATGGAAATTAAATGCCTGAGATAGGTTGTAGGATGCACTTTGTGGGACCAACAAAGAAATAAGGACATAAGAGCAGAAGCCAAAGTAGCTCCAATTGCAGAAAAGATCAAAGAGAACAGATTATGGTGGTTTGGACAGAAAAGCAGAAGACAATCTTGTGAGGAAGATTTGGGACAGATAGGAAGAAGGTAAGTGGAAACAAGGACATCCAGCAAAGAGGTGGATGGATTGTGTGAAAGAAGATCTCTGATAGTCATGCACGAGTGTCAGGAAAGCAGGAATGTGGCACTGAATTGAGAGAGATGGCGACAGTTAACACGATTCCCTGACCCCATGTAGGAAATGGGAAAAGGGAGATGAAGATGATGATGATAATGTACAGGATTGTTTTACCCTTCTACAGGTTCACCTCTCTACTAGTTTTACTTATTTACTACTGTTCTCATGCAGTTCATCACATCCCACAGTGAAGTGTTTTCTTAATGGAGGTTGCTTCTCTGGTCTCCTATGCATCCATATTCATCATCTCTTACCCTTACATTATGCTAGAAAAGTTAATTCTAGATTCGTTGAGTCAGATGACTCAGCAGTCAGAAGGTTTCTGCCATGGAATACACTATAGCTATCACTTCCTGTGGAATTATCTTGAAATCGATAGACTCTGTGCAGAAAATCTTACACACTCCTTCACAAGGACAACATATTCACAAAGACTGTCTTGTGTTCATGCCTAGTCTTTTTTCACTGCTTATGATTTCACTATGGAAAACTACCAGTTTTCTTCTGAAAGCATAAGAACAAAGCGTTTTTTTCATACTCTGGATATGCATAGGTAGTATACTACCTAATGAAAACTGAAGTTGTAAGTAAAATAGGCCAATTGTTCAGTTCTTTTATGAAAAGAAAACATGGTACCATTATTCACACAGTGTAGTTTTTAAGTCTTTAACTCACTGTACTACTCCTTGTTATGACAAACGCAAAAAAAAAAAAACTGTGAAAGGAGAGATAAAGCAGATCCCATTAAAGTAGCTGCCACATATTTCAGGAATGTTTTTATCCATGATATACTTACAGCAGCAAATTTAACTGATGCTTGTACATTGACTAAATATTAAAAGTGAATGCCCAGTTTCAGTCCACATAGGACAATCGTTGACACAACTGTTCTGCAGGGGATCCTGTAGCTCTTCACTACTCTGAATTGTCTGTGAAATGTTTGGGAGTCAAACCAAAAGTAAAGCTTATTGCCCTAATGACTAGCCAGAAGTTAGTGTATTTGTACGAAGCACTCCATAACATCAGATGCATAAGAGAAGAGCTGCTTGGGTAGTAAGGGCTTGAACACATGGTCACCCTGCTCAGGGCTGGCCTTGCGCATGAGCAAGCTAGGCAATTGTCTAGGGTGCCATGCTTGTAGGGGGTGCTCTTTCCCTATTTATCTGTTTATTTTTACAGCAATATTTCTTGGCTCTAAAATATAAGTAAAGTGTCCCCACTAAAAGAAAATGCACCTTCAGCACAGTGTGTGCTGTAGGAGGGGGGGGGGGGGGCAGTGCTCCAGTCCAGTTAACTTGATGTTCACATCACATCATGTTACGTTTAAATGTTGCAAGATCACAGGAGTAGAGACCTTGCAGTGTTCAAATGTAGGTAGATGAGGTGAAAGGAGACAAAATCAGGGACATGCTGTACAAATTGAGGAATGATGCGGTAAGTGTTATTACTATTTGTGAAATAACACTAGCAGGGATCATTCAAATAACTTTGGGTAATATTTCTGACTTCATGATTTCTGAAGTGTGGATAGTTGGTGAGAGGAATGGCACTGTGAGTTAAGTGATATTGCGTTTTTTTTTTTTTTTTTTTTTTTTTTTTGCATTAACGTTGACAATGATCAGCCAGATATTTTTGACAATATTTCTCTGGCTTTGTGATTTCTGTGGGACAACATGACTGAATACTTTAACCTGTGCCACCTTGTTTGTGTGGGCTGTGAAGCAGACCTCTTAACATTCCTATTTTCAGGCCTGATTTACCCTTACACAGGATGTTCTTATTTTTTTGAGGTAAGTCCTTATTTTTAGGCTTGATTTATCCCCTTAAAAATTTTTCTGAATTCCCCCATCACATGTTATTTTTGAAGCTGTCTACTATATAGAAAACTAGACTACATGACCAACATACTGGTGGCAAGAATAATTTAAAGAAAGAGGACCCACATCTTCCATCTCCTTTTTCTGAAGCAAAAATAAATGAACTTGTGTGTTAGAATTTTGCTATACAATTCATTAATGTCTACAGATTTTACACTGCCTCTTTGATAATGTGCTTATATTTTCCATCATTTTTGTCACAATGTTTACCAATGTGTTTAAGTGTGAATAGTTACATGATGTCTGATATTCAGATGTTATGCTAATTAGATGTCCAGATTTTTGTATTTATGTTTTAAGGGCCTTTGTTCTTATTTTCAATGTCTGTGGGTTGAGAGGTTTGCTGTAGAGTGAAATAATTTTACATAGCCATCAGACATAGTGGCTATAACTGCTGGGTAGGGGTAGGGGTTGGCAGGATGTAACTGACCCTCTTGTTATTTGTTCAGTTTTAACAGTCACTATCTAGCATTGTAGGACTGGTGTGCATTTGTGAGAAGTAAGATGGGCTACTTAACTGGACACTGATATGCACAGACAGAGTGATCCTAAGTGATGTGACTATCATCTGTGGAGGAAAATGAGTAGTTACCTGGTGGTCTTTGCTTATTATTTTGGCTTTGCAGAACTAATGTGCTAATGTGAAGCAACATGCAGTATTTTAATGTTTGGTAACTGTTTGTTTGATACAAAGGTGAAATACGTTCCAGGGTCATCTTCTTTTATCACAATTAGAAATAGCCATAACTGCTTGGTGGGGGTTGCCTGGATGAAAGTAAATGACTTTGTTGTCACTTGCTCAGTTTAATTGTTGTTGTTGTTGTTGTTGTGTCTTTCAGCTTTTCCCAGTTAGGGGTCACCACAGCGGAACTCCGGTCCGCTAATGATTGGCAGTTGATTTTTAAATGCTGAGTTGCTGGTCCTAATGCACAACCTTCAACGTAGGTACGTCCATTCACGCATGTCTCCACAGAAGATGCTCTAGCTGAGAATCGAACGGGAGAACGTCTTGCTGTGAGGCGACAACGATACATCTCTCAAAAAGAAAAGAAGGGATAAATGCATCACAGAATACCTAGACCATTAGAATTTCTGGGGGCTGGTGGGCTCCATGCACCAAGGCTGTAAAACTGAACTTTGACATGGGCTTTGTAATCGCCTCCACCCTGAACTCCACCTAATCTAAAAACCAGCCCTGCTCATAGGTGTACACAGAAAGTCACTGTACCTGTGTGGGAGCTGGGAATGATGTCATTATTTCTTTAACATTCCTCCCAAACCACAAAGTGGTTGAGTTGGGCTTGGGAAAATGTGGTTATTATTTATTTAACTTTCCTCACAAACTTTAGAGGGGTGCATGTAGGGGCACTATAATTTGTATAGGAGTACTGTATTGTCTCTAGAAGTAACAAGTCATTTAACATTATTGTAATCATTTGTTTTTTTTGTTTTTTTAATTGTCTTTACAATCAAGCATCTGATGCATATACAAGTGGCTATTTTTTGGGGAGAGTAAACATGCATGTCTGACTGCAAATATGTTATGTTCTATTTGTTTTTACATTATTGCCTGACATCAAAAGGGTAAACAGATGATGGTTGCCTTTTTGTTTTGAGGGGTAAACAGGCATGCTTTATATAAACATGACAGCAGCAGCTTGAAATACAACTGTGGACATTTGTGCGTTCATTTTAATGACAATTTAACATCAGACGGGGCACACAAAGTGACTACCTATTCTGAGGTGGGGCTAGGGGACGGGTACTTTTCCCAGATATGATATACAGTATGTATCATCACAAGCACTTGTCTTCTCACTTTATTATGGTTAACTTAGAGTATTAAATGTTGGCTACAACTTATTTCTTCACTGAAATAAAAAATAGGATTGAATTTATTTTCCATCAGCATGATTTTTGTTCAGGCTATCATTGTAACAAAAGGTTGGAAAAAAGCTGTAAAATGCACCTCAGATAATCTATAAATCCATGGCTTCCAGGTACCTAGCAGTTCCAGACTCCCATCTTAATTTACTTACTACAGGCAGTCTTTGTCAGTTAGAGTGTGTTGAAAGGATACAGAAAAAAAGCAAAGTTGGAGAGTAAGACTGAATTTCATTCTTTAATCATAGGTTAAGTTCATACCATTATTGAATGAAAAGGTTGTTTAAAAAAAAGTCTAAAATGCATCTCAGAGCATCTAGAAAGCTCATGGCTTCTTGGAGCTTAGTGGTTCTCAGACCCCAGATTAAAACAGTTATGTCCACTGCATTGTAGTCTTGGTCAGTTAAGATGTGCTAAAATTAGCAGCTAAAAGGAAAGTTGAACAATAAGGCTAAATTTTCCCCTTTGATCATACTTTTTCTTCAGGCAATGACTGGATGAAAAGGTTGTTCAAAAAATGTTAAATGCACCTCAGAGCATCTAGAACCCCCCATGCTTTCTGGGGGCCTAGTGGTCTCCAGATCTCCAGCTTAATACAATTATTTCCACTGCATTTAGTATAGTATAGTATAGTGTAGTCTTGGACAGTTAGGATGTGCTGAAAGGATGGAGGTAAAAATAAAGTTGAAAAAACATTTCTTTCTTTCTTTCCTTGATCATGGTTTTTGTTCAGGCAAATGCTGCATGAAAAAGGTTGTTTAAAAAAGTATAAAGTTCACATCAGAGTATCTAGAACCCCATGGCTTCTGGGGGCCTTGCAGCTCCCAGACCCCTGGCTTAATGCAGTTGTTTTCTCCACAGTCATCACAGTGCAGTCTTGCTTAGGTAGAACATGCTGAATGAATGAATAACTGCAGGAAAGAAATGAAGAGGAAGATAAACTATGGGAAAAACAGAGGAAAAAAGTAATCTGGAGTGCAAGTAGGCCCAGATGGGTTGTGCATTGAGGGAGGGGCACTGGAGCCTTTCAGCCTATGATGCCAGTTTACCTAAGGCCATCCCTGATCCTGCTGAATATAATTTGCCATTACACTGGAATTTATCCATGTACTTTGCAATGCTTTCTCTCTCTGTGCATAATTATAGAAATAATTGTGCAAATGCTGATTAGCTCAGAAAAAAGGATAACCCAATAAAATGTTATTTAATGGGAAATTTTAATAGTTTGCCCCCCCCCCCCCCCATCTATGGATTTGGTAGATCCTGTATTGATCCTCCTCCACCTGGCCAAACACCTTTTAATTCCTTGAAAGACTATCTCTTCATGTACAGAGTTGTGAACCTGTTATGAAAAGATAGTCCTTGAAGGACTATCTCTTCATAACAGGTTCACAACTCTGTACAAGAAGAAGCACTTTCACAAATCTTGGGAGTAATTGATAACTAAAGTCTTGTTGCTTGTGGCCCCTTCCTCCCTAACCTTCCTCATGTCTCAGTGACATAATCTTGAGTACTCATAAAATATCTCTGCATATCACTTCATATATTCTGGTCTATATGGAGAAGAACTGCAACCATCTAGTCTCTAGTTATACTTGTTCCCTGACAACCTATACACTCTTCTGGTGACTTTCTTTTGAAGTAGTTAGAGCAACCTGCTGTTCTTCTCCTTACATGTCCTCCTGAGATACAAACAGTACTTAATAAGTCATGACTAGGGCCCATATGGATGGCAACATTGCTTCTGGAACCTATCCCCCTACAGATATACAATATGTCACAAGTGCCACACCACATTGTATTCATATAATACACACTGTATCAGTAAGCACAGATTTCTAGATGGATGTGATCCTTCACAGCCACCTAGACAGCTATCATCCTTCACAACCATCACTAAGAATTCACTGCCAGTGTGCCTCATTATCACTGATCAATGTGAGTCAAACAGAGGTGCTTATGGCACATCCAGCACTAGTATTTCATCCAGTGCACTCTTTGGGCCTAAGCCTTTGATGGCAACCTCTACCACCATTAATGGACTACATCCAAAGTAAACCTGATAGCACTTTTGCAAAAGAATCCTGGAGTTTGCTCAGTAATCTAGCCATATACTCACTATAAATAACATCACAGATTATGAATGCAAAAGGTCTAGACTAGCAGTCCTCAGTTGGTGAGACCAACCTGCCTGAGGAAGCACCGGCCTGTAGCAGGGGAGGCCTAAGAAAATCTGTCAGAGTTGTGTGTATATAACATTGACTATTTGGTATTCATATTACACGGGACCAGGCTAAAATCTTCAGTAGTAGGCCACATTTCAAATATTTCAAGTATATACGTGAGTTCATATTTGAGTGATGATTTGTTTTTTTGAACATTCCTTTATATGGGGAGACAATGTTTTCTTTTTATACCGAAGGGAGGCTCAGGGCATAGCTTTCAACCAATCAGGGACAAATCTCAACAGAATCAGGAACAAATTGAGAAGTATTCAGGGACAATCAGGGACAGTTTTAAAATATTAGTACTATTAACTTGAGACATTGACAGATTAAGAGAATATGAATTAATATACATTTTCTGAAGAAAAGTCTATAACTCTTAGCTATTGCCATTAATTATAAAGTACAATTCACTACCTTTTCTCCAAGTGTCACTAGGTTTAGTTATAATTAAGAGGGGCAGTCCTAAAATTTGACTAAAAATCAAGGACAGTTGAGAGGTATGGCTCAGGGAGTTCTCTGGTATTTGAAGGAGGCTCCCAGGTTTATGATCTGGGAAGATGTAATCTACACCGGATCAGTGCATTTACCAAGTTGCCTTGTATTTAACTAAGCCCTAGCATTTAAGGTACAGAAAGAACAACTGTGATGCATAGAAAAAGTGTTATTGTTGCTCATAAGCAAGTTATCAGGAAGGAATCAAACAATAATAGGGAACTACAGCAAAAAGACAGGAAGTATACAATCCATGTGCTTCAAGAATCATTTCCTTATTCTACCTTATAACCTACATACAATAATATGAGAGATATATCACATGACGATTGCATCCATTTACAAATGATACAGATCTTTACAGCACTTTAGGCAGCAAAAGGGAAGTTAAGAAACTAGAAATTATTCTGTAAACAATGACTAGATAATCCATATCCTATCAGGTATAGTTTAATGACAAAGTACAAATGTTCAGGTTTCTTTTTCTTTATAACCACAATTTCCAAAATGAAAGAAAGAGGATACACAAGCAACTCTTAAAAACTGTACAATTTTAATATAAGCAAAAAGTTATACTTAAAAAAAAAGCACTTTTGGATCTTAGTCTCCAAAGGATAGGAGACTTCTTCAGATTCAAAATTACTGCTAACAAATACAAATAAACAAACAGTATCAGTCGCATGCTGTTAATCATGTGACCAAACTATTCATCAGTTTTTCCAAGTAACAAGTGACGTTAACCATATTATTCAAAACCTTGGTATTGCATGTATCTAATCTCCTTATCTACCAGATATATTTCAAATAGTCTTAAAAACTCATTTTGCTAGCCCCATAACATTATTATTATTAACTGAATGCAAAACAAAAAATACAAATCTTTTAAATCCCTCCCATCCTTTTTAGATGCTTGCAAAGGAAGTTCATTTAATTTCCACTTTTTATAGAATATGAATGTTTGTATAGTCTCTTGTTCAGCTTTCATGCAGTTTTTCTAATATAAAAACTTTCCCCAGGATTTAATAAACTCTGTGTAGGCACTGTGTAGAGCCTACACAGAATGTATCCATGTACACGGCTACAGTTCCCCCTTAGCAGCGAGCCATGCATATCAATGATGGCATTCTGTCATGGGAGAGCATAAGAAATGGGCTATTGAATCAGTGAAGGGAAATGTATAGAGGCTATCCGTGGTTGTGGATGCCTTGTCAGATGTTATGCACAGGGTGAGGCTCCCTGTAATACACCCCACCACTGCTGAAATACTATGAACTGTGTTAAATGTGCAATATATAAGTTTTATATATATATATATATATATATATATATATATATATATATATTTATTTTTTTCCCCTGTATGTGCGGCATGGCACAGCATGCAGCGATGCCAAGCTGTGCTTACATATAGATAGCTGACACCTGCTAAACATGTAAAAACAGAAATCAGATGTAATCAATTATCATAATTAAATATTTTATTTTCCATTGTAAGTTTGTTTGGAATTGCTATTTGTGCAGCACTGCAAAGAGTACCACAGAGCTGAGCACCGCTTATACATACATTGCTGACACCTGCCAGACATCTAAAAATAGAAAACAGATGTAATTAATTATTTAATTATAGGTTTATTTTACACACGTTTATGCATGTTTGCATAGTGTGGCATAGTGTACAGCAATGCTAACATGTAGCCTAGTAGTATATGTGAAGGTATACTAGTTTTCATAATATCCAAGTAGCTAAATGGGTAGAGTTACAGCCTTATGTGTAGTAGGTACTGGGTTCGAGTCCATAGCAGGTGGAACATATCTGCAATTTAATGCACGATTTTTGTGCAATGTAATAAAATTGTGAAATATAGCACTGCTGCACTCTGCTAACCTCTGCTCAATCATGCTAAGTACTGCATAAACATAGTAACAGCTACCAATGTTTGTGCGGTGCTAAGCTTCGCTAAAACCATAGTTGTGCAAGTTTTCATGCTGCTCACCTTTGCTTAGCTGGTTTGCACACTGCTAAGCGATGTGGTACTTTTTTGGATGTTGCTCAATGATGTGTAAGGGCAGGAAAACAGCCTATATTAAGAGCAATGGGTGGGAATTCTTCAACAGTTTTTGGAGTCTTAATTACTACAGATATGGCAGATGGTGCTGGTGAAGGTGCACACTTTCAGGTGCAGAGGTGGGGTATTCAGGAGTCCAGGGTCATGTTTGAGCTCCTGGTAAAAAACATGAACCCAGACTGATGGAGGGCAGCTTCAGGGGCTCAGAGTGTAAGACGAAGGCCTGGGACCGGTTGGCCAGGGAACTCACCTGTGTTACTGGTATCCCCTGCACAGGTGAGCAGTGTCATCACCATTATGATGACCTGAAGAGGAGAAAGAGGGGACCCTTGGACACCTGGGTCCAAGAAGCTAGAGCAGGGAGTGCCCACAAATATGTAAGCAAATTCACCTCTATTTTACCAATATGCAAGCCGAATGTCTGCAAAACTGGTATGCATAATTGTATGCTTCTCTCCCAACAGCTGTACCTGAGAGGGCTCACAATGTTGAGTCCCAAGCTGGGTGCCTAGCCAGGTTACATAGTGAGTGTGGTAAGTATGGATGTATTATGCTAACTGTAGTGCAATAAGCAAGAAAAAGTAAACCATTTACTGCAATAAAGAATACATAAGAAAAAACTGTAGTGCAATAAATGGTCACATACAACTGTAGTGCAATAAATGGGCAATTAGAGCTGTAGTGTAATAATTGAACAGTAATAACTGTAGTTCAATAAACAACAAACAATAACAATAACAGTGAGAAAAATGATGTACAGCAGGATTGTATTGTCATAACCACTGCAGTAGAGCTGTATGCATTGATTGTCTATGGTAAGGTTGCTGCAGTCAAGTGTAACACTGTAATAGCTGTAGAATGCAAAACTAATGGCCTGCAAACAGTATTGCTTAATTCATAGTACTGTCCAAGACTGTCTCCAAGCCAATATCAGTCACAATCACATAATGCTCTCTGTTCTTCATGCTTCAGGTAATAACGGTATATTAGTGAGGTAGCCCACTCCATGCAGATATTGTGTGTGGACTCCACAGATATTTCAAAGCAATACCAATAAAAAGGGTTCACAAGCATTGTTGAGTCTAAAATAAAGGTGTATTACTATATGCAGTACTGTAGTATTCCATGCATGTGTGTTCTACAGTCACTGCAGTCAATTATAACACTCTAAAAGTTTTAGAATGCAAAAAGAATGTCCTGTAACTTGTATTGTTCAGCTCATAGTATGGTTCCAGGTTATCTCTAGGCCAGTATCAGTCACTCAGTAGTCAGCAGTGACTCAGTAGCTCAGTCTGTTAAATGCATTGTACACATTACATTTTTCCACACACAGTCCTGGGTTCAAATCCAGTGGTGTGTATCACTAAATTTTCAGTATTAGTCACATAATGCTAACATTTTCTCTCTCCCCAGGAACAAAAGGTATATGGGTGAGGTAGCCCATATTATGAAAAGATATTGTATTTCGATTTCACAGAATTTTAAAATCAATAGCAAGAAAGTGTACACCAGCATTGTTGATTCATAAATAAATCTGTTTATCCAGTATAGCTGCATTCCTTGCATGTGTGTACTAAGTTGCTGCAGTCAATTATTACATTATTTGCAGATGTCCCCTGCAGTCACAACTACTGGGTTCTATCCCCATGCCTCCCAACTAAGCCACAACATATGTCTAGTTTATGTACTGTACAAAAGAAATGCCTCTCAACTGTCACGATTTCTTGTAATGTAATTAAAACCGCCTAATCCATCTGTCACAGGATTACCAGAGAATAACTTCCTGGAATGCAATGTATTACTAAATCAGCTTACAGAATATTTTGGTGGTTATACAAGTCCACATTATGTGAAAATGTTCTCTGTAGTTGTGTACCTGCATTTGTCATTGCTTGGCCCATACTGACCCATGCCAAGAGTTTGAGAGGTATGCACGTGCTACATCAGCTATAGGAGAATTGTAGTCACTGCACCAAAACTGACACGACACACCTGTAGAGTATGTATCATCACTGTTTTCAGGGACATAATCTGCAAATCCACTAATGGGATGTTTTTCTCTCTCCTCCCACCCCTTATCTTCATTTATTTATTATTGTTATTATTATGATTTAATATTAACATATGTTGTTACACTTAACTATACTTTTGTAAAATGTGATGGAATATTTTTACATATTATTATGATTCACTATTAACATACTTTGTTAAAGTAATTATTTTGTTGCACTTATAGCTTACTTCTTACTAGAGTGCTGTTACCATACTGACTGTTATGTTATTTACTGTTGTGTTACATACTACACATTAATATGTATTTGTATGAATTAAAATGATGTTTCATTCTGTTAATACTAACAATGGTTTGGCTATTACTAACCTTAACCTATTGCTATACCTCTATCACCACAGCATGTCAAGGTAGGCTGGTTCCAGCTGATCCCCCTACCTTGCCTCAACTAGCTATGGCACCGGATACTAGCACATCTGGGACCCAGACTGGTGGTGTCCCCCTCTGCTGCCCCTGCACTACCTGTGGTGTCTGGTTGTACCACCCCATGGGATGGGGCCCGGCCCCCTTCTGGGAGTGGTGGTAGAGGGGGTGTTGTCACCCGGGATAAGCTGCCAGTCTTCATGCATAGGATAGCCTTCTGTGGGTTTGACCACTGCCTGCAATGGATTGAGGGCATGCTTGCTGACCTAGTGGGCCAGGCTCTCCTCGGATCCCAGCTTCCAGCACTGTCACCCTTGGTGCATTGAAGAAGCAGTGCCAACAGTCCCATGGGTGGAGAATTGTGCCACACTGCTGCCGACTGGAGGAACATGGGACTTGGATTCCACAACACCCTCCCTATTCAAGGTAACTCCATTCATGTGTCACACACTGCCTCTGTCTGCTGTCTTGTCTGTCTGCAAATGCATCCTCACCTACCCAACTTACCTCCCCCACACATAACTATGTCCCTTCCCCAACACTCCACTTTCATCTTAAAAAAAAATGGGCACCTGTCCTAAAAAAAAAATGTTGTCCCATAAATAGCTCTCCATTTTGCACGTGTCCACTGGAAACACATAATTTGGTCTAATTGGCTTGACAGCACAGTTGTGTTGTCCTCAACCGTCTCTTTGGGGTTGAGACTTCAAAGTCATGTACAAATTTTGTCAAAGTGTACAGTTTTTTTTGTAAAAGAAATGCATAGCTATAGTTCTGTCCTACACCCTTCCTGCACATCTCTACATACCTTTCACTACATTTTTCCCCTGCTTGCACTCCATTTCACCACTTTCCTATTTCCCCATTTGTCTTTTCTTTATGTTTTTTTACCGCATTGCTGTGTGGCGCACCATGTCATGCAGCTTCACTTTGCTCAGCTAAATAGAGCTACATTGATTATATGTGTCCTTAAAATTCTGTTACGCATTTACAAAATGAACACCTGTCCCATATTTCGAACCTGAGACCATCACACCTGCAGACCAGTGCATTAACCTGCCACATCACACAACTCTTACTTAAAACAGGTGCTTTAAAAACATCATAGCAATTGCCAGTTACAGTCATTAAGCATGTTTCAGTGGAGATGCCTGCCTCACTGTGCAAACTTGAATAAAACTTAATGGAAAACATGGGAGTGTTCTTGAGATTTTGGTGCAATAGTACACTGATACAAAGCCAAAGACATAATAATTGATTTAAGTGAGGCCTCCGATAGCAGGTAAATTTGCCCTTATATCAGCAAAATGTAGAAAGACACCTGCTAAGGCATTAATGGCAAAACACATGTGCAACTGGGACCATGATCCAGAAATACAGCCATATTAAACCTTGCACATACTGATGGATGTAGAACATGAGTGTCACAGCCTGTAGGTATGCACATATGTCTTGCAAATACACCTGCTTCAGCAGTGAGTCAGTAGCTCAGTCTGTTAAATGCCTTGTAAACAGTTTTGTGCCACACACAGTCCTGGGTTCAAATCCAGTGGTGTGTAGCACTGCATTTTTAGTATTGTGAAGCCAGCAATTAATGACATAGTCATACACTCTTTACCCAAACAATGCATGTCAAATGAATTGACTGCTTTTAACTAATAGAAGTTACAGGCCTGAAGGTAGGAACACACTTCACATATCCCTGTAGCAAATGTATATGTGCATAAATTGTCACATCATGCACTAATATGCATTCACAGAGCATGTCAACTCAGGTACTGCAAATGAGGGCCACTAATATCAGAGTGCACCACACAATCCTTTCAGAGTCAGAGTGCAGACTACCACAGCTGAACACCAAACATACACATTTGAAGTCCCTGCTTGTAACAAGGACTGCCCTCATACATGCTGTAATACATGGCCCGGCAGATGAACAAATAGTGGACATATTCATATATATATATATATATATATATATATATATATATATATATATATATATATATATATTTATTTATTTATTTGACATCTGTTGACCGGGTTGGTCCAGCTGAGGCAGAGCCTTTTTTCAGTGGAGAACCCAGGGAGAAAAGCTCCACAGTAAATACATACAATAAAGTTGACTTAGTGTTCAATTAATAAAACAAGAAACATACATAGAATAATGAAAGCAGGTTAAAAAGACATGGAAATAAGAATCAACATTATAACATGTGTAGGTACAATGCAGAGTACAAGAATACATATGGTTATAATTATAGGGCAAACACAACTGATAAGAGTGTAGGTACAAATAAAAAAGAATTACTAAGCTTATTCATTTGACTGTTTAAAAGTCATATACCAGAGACAAGATAAACTGGCATAGTATGAAAGAAGAAGAGGTTAAGTAACAAAAAGAATATTAAAAGTGAATAGAGGCAAAGCGGAAGGAAAGATAATTAACAAATTAAAGAAAAAGATTGTTAAGAAAAAAATAGAGTTGTAAAGATTTAGAAGAAAAAGGAGAGAGTAGCTAAGAGATGTGAGTCAATCAGGTATATATATATATATATATATATATATATATATATATATATATATATATATATGTGTGTGTGTGTGTGTGTCTAGAGATATATATATATATATATATATATATATATATATATATATATATATATATATATATATATATATATCAATATATCAAGGACACACCAAACATATTGCCTAGTACTCTGTTATTGATACTGTTGCCTAACACACTTACCTTAAACACATGCCTTCATTGGAATGTAGAGGGTACTCTCACTCTGGGCCTGGCTCTACAACAAGCCTGACACAGCTCACACAGTTACTCCTACAGCTTGTTGTCCTCAAAAGCGTTCACACTCTCTGCCTATGTCTATTACCTGCAGCAGTAGCTGCAGCCTGTAGCACACCCATCGCTATGTAAAACTGTCTGCTGTAGACCTACCCTCTGTGGCGATGTAGTCTCCTCAGCCCAGTAATGTCCAGAGCAACATATCAGAAAGGTGCCCTAATCTAAATGAAGGCCTTATATATTCTACAGTGGTTGCATGTCATTGGTTGATGATAGTGCAAATTAGCTGTGCTGGCTGCAATTGGCATTTCAGAACCACAGACTGGTTTAGAGGTAATCACTTACTGATGGGATACATGTTTAAAAGGCAAGCTACTGACTATGGGGAACCATTCTGTATGAGACCTTCCTCACACAGAGCACGCCTTTGTGACAACCATACTATCACCACATATCAACAGAGGAGTACTGCACTCCATCAGGTATGTTAGTTTTTGTGTATAACAGCTTGCAGATAGGTGACTAGACTTATGGGGAATAATGATTACAGCAGTAAGCCTGTCTTAGACCTGTGACAATATCATATCAGTGACCTTCTGCTGTCTTACACCCATGCAGGACAAACAATATTTCAAGGGTGCATTGTCTTTTGTCATTGCGGCACACTGGTCTTGGTTGACTGTTCCTTTATAGTGGTTGTAATACCACACTGCTATTCATGTGGTATTGTTCGTATGACATATTATCGAGAGGCTGCCCATATGGGACACCCTACAGTAGACCTGAGTGTTGGATTTATGATAATACAGCAATAGCTGTCATGGCACATGTGGGAAAAGCTGACTATTGCTTCTATCTGAGTTGTATGCACACATTGTTTGTTTGCACACTGTAGAGTATGACATGTGTGAGCAAGCAGTGGTTAGTGCCAGCCTTTTTGGCCTTGCTGTATCTGTACATAGTGTATGTCCACATATGTCATCCTGTAATGTGTTCTCCTTTTGTTGACTTTCAGGAATTACGTACAGTAGATGCCATGCACCCTTCTTGGATGTGGAGAATGAAATTATACTGCAAGTTCTAAGGCAACATCATCACATCCTACTATCCAGAGGAGAAAAAGCAGGGAACAGTGGGCTGCATTGTGGGCAGACCTTGTCTGTGATGTGAATGGCATGGGCCAGCAGGGCAGGACAGGACATATGAGCAGGTTCGACACCGGGCAACCAACATGATAAATGTTGCACGATGAAGTGCAACAGATGTAGCCAGGGAGCGTGCTGTCACTGGTAGAGGGCCTGCAGTGGAATAACTACTCTCAGCCACTGAGGAATTCCTGGCATACCTAGGCACACACAACAGCTCCCTGGCATCCATCACACCATACATTGTTCATGTTCATACAGTTTCCACAGCTGAGGAGCGTGCAGGTAAGCTTACTGTGATCAGCACTGTAATACTGTAGCAGTCAGTGTGTCAGGCTGTAGATACTTTTATATGGGGGCAGGTCTTTTTTCTTTGGGGGAGTTTAACCTCGGTTATACACTAATATGCAGATTGAGGTCAATACAGCAAGTAACGCAGTAGCTACTGTAAATGTGTGGTGTGCTATATGGATGTATTACCTTGTTGTGCTCCAACATGTAGTGGTACTGACATTACCCCACCCTCAACTTTTTACAGGTCCATCAGGTATTGCCCAGGGCCATGGTCCTGCTCCTGGTAAGCATGACACTTGTTTTGTTAAGGAGAAATTATATTCTAATACAGTTAAGGGCCAGAATAATGCCGTATGTAAACATAATTATGTGTGCAAATAGTGTAGGAGGTTTTTAAATGCCAGTCTGGAACAGGTACCTAAGGTTTCTAGATGGGGTCATCACAGGAGTGTAGTTCAATAAACAGATATACTTTGGCAGTTACAGTTAACAGCAGATAAGGCTCCTGGTTTAAATGAGGCAAAGAATCTAAAATGCCTTTTAAGATACAACAGGTTGAAGGTAAATATATTAGGCAATGAATGTGTATTTCCATGTATTTGTTAAGAGAGTTGTACTGGGTTTTTATGTGTTGTTTTTTTCAATTATACTGTCATACTGAGTAATTAAAAGGTAAATATTATTGGTCATATTTTACTTGATTTACTTCATGTTTTACTTGATTTACTTCAAGTGATTGTTATAAAGATCTTGAGTTGAATTTGTATTTTGTTCCGAGGTAGTGCTTTGTGGATGAAAGCGAAGAAGAAAGTTGTTTGAACTCTCATCCACTTATGGGTCTTCATTTTTATGAGTCTTGGATGCTTTTTGTACACAGTTGTGCAGGTATTAATGTACTGCTTTTTTCTTTCTTATTGCAGGAGACCATGGGGATTGGTGTCTGTCCCCTATACAACCTGATGTCAGTGTCTCTTTGGACTCTGATGATAATGGTGTCCAAATTGAGGCACAGGTGGGAGTGTTGGGGGGCTGAATCTGTCCCAGAGGTAGACATTCCTCTTCTGCCTCATTGTTGCCGCACACAGTCTGTATGCCTACACATACCTCATCCCTGGAGACCGCAGATATTGGACAGTCAGCGGGTGGGGACATTGAACAGGAAAGTGTGGCAACTAAGGCTCCAGTAAGTGTAGACATTGGCCATAGCCAGAGACCTGGTGAGGTCCGACACAGGTGGATTGACAGGGATGCTTGTAAGAGGCCTGCTGTCTATTAACCACCTGTTGCAGGTGTCACATCATGGATCACTCAGCACATGTTTTGGGCCATCATGGAGACACAGGCACATTCTGAATGGAACACCAGATATATGCATAGGGTTATGGATGCAGCACAGTCTGATATCTGTGACTGGCTCCACTGCATTGGGGACACCCTAGATTGGTTCACTGATGCAGTGGACAGATGGTGGGGTGAGACAGTGTCTATCCTCGTCCGCACATTTTCTGTGGTGGAATGTGTGGTTGAAGTTGAGCATCGGACCCATGGATGTAGGGCAGCAACACCATCTGCTGAGAGTCCACCTGGCCATGCACACTCATGCTCTCATAGTGGCAGTACATCCAACGCTACAGAGGGGAGTGTGCTGTCCATACCATGATGTGGCAGGTCATGGGCTCATGTTTCTGGGCATTCTTGTGGGGGACACGGTCCCAGCAAACAGCAGTCACCATCAGGTACTAGCACTGCTTCTGACCTTGGGCATGGAGGTGCCAGTGCAACACCTGGCACAGCCAGTTCCCATGTTTGGGGCTGGAGATGGTGAACTGTCAACTCTACCATGTATGGTCCAAAGCTGTCCAACATACACACATGTAGGGCTAGCACTGAGCCTGACTGTGTACACGTTACAGAGGGGAGTGTGCTATCCACACCATGATGTGGCAGGCCATAGGCTCATGTTTCTGGGCATTCTTGTGGGGGACACAGTTCCAGCAAACAGCAGTCACCATCAGGTACTAGCACTGCTTCTGAATTTGGGCATGGAGGTGCCAGTGCAACTCCAGGCACAGCCAGTTCCCATGTTTGGGGCTGGAGACGGTGAACTGACAACTCTACCATGTATGGTCCAAAACTGTCCAACATGCAAACACATAGGGCTAGCACTGAGCTTGACTGTGTACACGCACACACTCACACACCACTGTCAAATGCAGGTCACCTACAGACACACACAGCACCTCTCCATGGTCCATCTTACATGCTCCCTTCCTGACTCACACACATTATGTCTACTGTTTGGGCCAGCCTAGGCCTCCTGCACCCCCACACAACATCCTGTACAAGTGATGATACCTGTGCCACATTCCTCTCATCATTGCCATCAATGCAGGGAAATGAAGCTACTTGTGTGATGCACAGGGTGACTATATTAGTTACATGTACTTGTCTAATGCAGTGTTGGTTCACCTTGCCACTTGTAGTGGTTAATGACAGATACTGTATGCTGGCATTTGTCATGAGTATGCCACATACATTTGTGTACCTTATGTTGTATGATGTTGTATTGGCTATATAGCTTCAGAATGACAGGTGTGTCATGGGCCTGTTTCTGTTACAGGAGTCTGTTGGGTTAACCTATGGATAAACAGTGGAAATAAAGCAGCACAGGATGGCATGTCCGCACAGCATAAATATATTATCAGCAAGGTACAGCACTTTATGTGCATGGCTCCATAGATTCATATATGTATAACAGGCTAACAAGGACAATGGCGGTTTCAGCATACTCATGCATCCCTAATCTGTGAAAAGGTCTGCTACCCTTGATAAGTGCCACCAGAGATTTGGCAACTAACACATCTACAAGCTGTGCTGATGGAGATTACCCATCAACATGTGTCCTGTGTCCAGTGCCAACAGTTGCCCGACAGCAGTTATGATTGTTGTGTTCTACATCCCAAAGTGTAACCTGCGCATGATGTGTGTCATAGCAGATGTGTGCTTTAAATGCATGGGGGGCTTGTTTCATGTCGGGTGTACTGTCTGTGTTACATATCTGTCTCACCAGCATGTACTATGTATACCACACTGATGTTGTCAGTGTGTAGAACAGGGGATGCATGTGTTAGTCCTGTCATGGATATGCAGGAGGTACACAGTGGGAATTGACACCTCCCTGTATGGAGCCATACACATCCCATCCAAAGCATCTCGGAGACAGAATACACAAGTACAGTCATGACATGGACTCTATAGGGCGTGTTATCTACACTGTGTATTGGTACCATGGAAACTGTGTGGCTGCTACAGTTGTACGATATGCCTGTGTAGTGACATGGCAAGGGTGCCATTGCACACAATGATAGGTGAGATGACTGCCACAGTCAGTATACCAGTGACAGTCTGGGATGTCCATCCCTGACCTGTCAATATTGGTCGTACAACAGTGAATGCATCCACATCTTTCTGATCAGTGAGAGTTGAAGGCTGCATTACTCTCTGTGTCTGTAACTCCATGTGCAATGGCTCCACTGTGTGGGGTGTGCAGACACTACAATATTTCACAGGGGTGAATGAATCCCCACTGGATAGTATTGTGCAGTTGTTGGCATTTAGTCATTGTCAGTGGCTCAGACAACAACTGACTGTGTCTTAGGCCATCCTGGATAACTGTTGGTTCTGTGTGGGATTTTTTGACAGCTCCTGATATATGCTCACCTGCTAATGTACTCCATCAGAGGTTAGTGACAGTGGCTGTGACTGCAGAGAAGGAATAGGTAGAAGGTGTATGCCAATAATGAACTCCACTGGTGACTGGTGTCATTGCAGTGTAGGTCAACCACTGCTATGTTCCCAGGGTATGACTTTCAGACACTTGCCTATCCACCAGCTGATATAAAACTCTGTACATGATGTACACAGTTTCCAGCATGGCCTGCTGGCCTAATATTGTCATACATGTTATCAGGCCATGGTTGGTGGAGTAAGATTTATATACAACATAAATTGCATAGTGTAACAGTCAATGGGCTCCATCAGTTACAGTCGGTAGGCATGATCTGGTCTTCAGCAAAGTTAACAGTATTTGGTCCAGTGTCAGTGTGTATGACAGTGATCATGCTCGTATCCATGCTAACCACTATCATGGCATTTCAGGTGACAGAACTCAGAGATCTGGGGACACTGCTTTGCACTACATGGTAGTTGTCCTCTGTGCAAATAAGTATTGCAGTTACTGCTAGCATGTTGCAGAACAGAGTCATGCAAAATGCCTGTGCAGAACACAGACAAACACATTAAGAAAGTGAGATATGTATATGCTGTGTTGCTTAGTCATGCTGTGGCTCACTTGCCCAAAGCATGGTCCAGGTCCTTACCTACAATGCCCTGGATCAGTGCTATGACATCCCCACATGGGGAACCAATGTGTTGCATCATGTGTTTACCAATACGAGTGACCACTGCAGCCTCCCAAATGTGAGGTCATACATGGTGGGATCTGGCCACAGATCATGTTCTTTAGAACTACCAGCATGTAGCCCCCCCTTGCAGACAATACAGACATATATGTCAAGAAAACCATGTATGACCTCCTGTGGGATGTTTGGCATAGTGTGACTGCACATCCTCCTGCAGTTGGGACAGGCAGATATGCAGAGCTCTACACCCATGCATTATGTCAGCAGCATTACAACTGCATGAACTCGGCTGTATGGGACAGTTGGGACATAGGCTCATCATGGCTCACTAAATCTGAGTGGTGGATGACTGCCATTAGCAGACTGTGCAATAACAGGTGGACATTGCTGTGTGACAGTTGGGGTGAGGGTGCCCCCTCAACATGCAGGTACAACCTCCTCAGCTAAAGGAAGCACATAGTATTGTTGTGATGTTGGGTAGACATGGTAAGTGACAACATTAACCACCCACAAAAAGCAGAACCACAATGCACAGTGTAGTTACATGTGTAACCTAAGAGGACAGGCCCAGAATGTTGCTGACCTCAGATGTCATGATGGCACATATGATGGGTCTGTACTCATACATAACCTGTACTCCCACACTGTCTGCAGCAACTACATTCCCTTGTCTCCACCACATGTGACACATGACATTCCTACAACCTATCCTATAACTCCCATGTTTACAGAGCAGTTTGTAACTGGCCTCTCGATGGACCATACACAGCATCTGTTGCACATGCTAGCATTGCAGGCTGCAGCCCAAATGTGATCTCACAAAGATTACAAACACCATTGGGAACCCCTTGGGATCATACTGACACCAGTGGCTGCACACCAGGTGAGTGGACAATGGCAACTGTTCCACCCATGTACAGAGGTGGTGCATCCACTGACCAACACAACTATAGACCTCTTTGTCTAAGTATACATATTTGTATGCCCATAGTGGCAATCATCATGGAGCTGATCAACACAAATATATGTGATCTACACACAGTTGACTATAACAGTTTGGATGTGTAACTGGGGAGCATGACTGTTACAAATGGTGGACATTCCCAAGGCAACACCAAGGACCTGGGTTAGGGTACATCAGGATGTACAACCCCCAGACTGAGCCAAACCATATGACTATATCCTCTGCTCAGGCAACATTTACAAAGCAACCATTTAGGCCATCCACAATACTGTCATTGTAGGGGTCACTAAGTGGCCCATTGATGGCACACATATGCAATTTAAGGACATCTGCCTCCAAAAGATGATTTGTAAGCAGCAGTGTTCTACAGGGTGCAGTCCTAGGCCCTCTACTACTTGGAATCCATGTAAACACAATACACATGACTACTGAATGACTGTGGATAACAATGTTGACTGATGCCTGCACATTGTGAGCACTCATAGAGTCTGTGAGTTATGTCAGTAGCCTACAAGAGTGTATTGATGAACAAATGCCTGTTGACATACTAATGCCATAAACCTCAAGAGAATATATATGTAGTATCATTTCCATCAGCTAGACCTATGTACCTGGTAAGTAGCACATCAGTCGCAACATGTGCTGTACATACTCAGGGGTGAAAGAACTGGGCACACAGACCTGGCCACACAGGTTTATAGGTTTCATAGGTTTCATAGTTTAGTACTAGGCTAACTGCCCTTGCGAGCCATTTTTTAAGCCTAGCCAATTATCCCTTGTGAGACTCAAACCCTGCACCTTGTGTTTGTAAAGCAAACACCTTAACCATTACACCACCCTCCCAACCCATTACAGCTAGTGTGCCTCAGATCACCATGTCTCTACAGTGGTATGGCAAGGATCATCTGGCATAGCTGAGGCCACAGTCACCAGTAAGTGACATTATCATAACCTCCACGTACCCTTCCCTCAGCATGCTAATATCTGAGTGCAATGGCCAGTTGTTGATGTACCTCTCCTAGCAGTACTGGCAACTGCATACAACAGTATGGCCCCTCACAAGGACAAGTCATGTCTTCAATATGTGTTCAATGGGGATCGCCTGCAATGAGTGTTATTGTGGTCTGAGGCATGTAGGGTACTCAGAGGTGATCTGTGCTTTGCATACAGAGCAATGTGTGACCCTGTTTGATTGCATATGCAGCATATCTGTAGCAAGCATAGTAGACGGATGACTCACTGTAAGGACATTAACCTAGTATGTGATGTTAGTACTACATGCTTGTGGGAGAGATTTGTGTAGCAGACTGAAACACATCCTTGGAACAGAACCCTGCCTAATGGCACACAGAGCACCTCAGCACATGCCATTTGTCTGACTGGCTGGGTGACTGTCATCTTAACATAGGGCATATGCATGTGTCCATCTTGGACTGGGGCAATATGTGCTGATCTTGTAACTACAGGTAAGGCAATATCTATGATTGTGAGGGTTGTATGGCCATTATCCTAGTTCAGTTCAAATGTCCTATGATTCCATAACATGATGTAAAATGCTCTCTAACAGGCTTGCACACAAACATGACTACATTGAGGCTAGCACCACTTCCAATCACTGCATACAGGACATGCCAAGGCAGACACATAGTGCAAGTTGGCCGTATGTAGTTGTGAATACTTACCTATGTAATGGTGCATACTACAGATCACAATACATGGTGCATGCAACACACCTCATGTCTGCTAGTACTATCAGTTTAGGACATATTATGCTTGATGACATAAGCAGGCCTTGTTGTGGTCAGTCCTTTGGGGGGGCACATCACCCGCTACAAATAAAACACTGCAAAACCCAACATATGTCTAAGCTACCAAGGTTATGCCATATGGATATACACACACACACATGCACCAAGTGGGCTGGAGTGTGATCAGAACCCCTACCTATCTAGTTTTATACACTATAGATCACAGTACTTATTGCATGAGTCAGCTTACATCTGATACTATACTGTCAGCTGGTACTCTTAAGGTGGCTGACATCATCAGGCCTTGTAGAAGAAGGCATTTGGAAGCCAGCAGCAAGTTACACGCTCAAAAAGTGCATGACCATTGCAGGTGGATATCTCCTGAGGGCATTTCCATTATTTTTCAGGGGAATAGACACACACACACACACACACACACACACACACACACACACACACACACACACACACACACACACACACACACATGCACCATGTGAGCTGGAGTGAGACTAGAGCCCCCTACCTATCTAGTCTTATACACTATAGATCACAGTACGTATAGCACACACCACAGGTTAAGTCTGTTATATAGGTGATTGCAGACACAGTGCTTGTACATTACACAAACTAGGCTTGTGTTGAACAGCATCTATGGCCTGCAGAGTGATATTGCTTTGTACTGTTATCTGCAGCAAGTATCCTAGCAGTGAGATAACTGTTTTTTATCCTAGCTATGTGTTTACAGTTACCAGTATGGCCATATGTGGCTGCTTGCAGTTAAACAGGTGAACCTGTGGGCCGGGACAATGTGCCCTATCCATACATGCATTGACAACATTATACATTACACCACCTGCTCACCTGTGTATGTCTACATGGTGGCATCCAGCAGGCACATGGGTCTGTAGATAAGTAGATTATGTACTGTTGCACCCTTAGTTTGGATCCTTTGAGCAACAGTATGGCTGTGTGATAGTGCAGATCTACTCAACATTATTAGGCATGTTGGACAATACAGACATCCACACACATATTTCTGTATGTAGCAGGGATGTATATATAAATGTAGCTGTGTGTGTGTGTGTGTGTGTGTGTGTGTGTGTGTGTGTGTGTGTGTGTGTGTGTATGTATGATATGTATATGTGTTGTGTTGATATATGGGGGTGTATGTATCGTTTTAATATATATAGCTATATATATTGGGATATACCTGTTTGACACTACATGGCGATAGATATACTGTGCATGTGAGAGAGAGAGAGAGATAGTGACAGATGGATATGTATATGTATATGTCTGTATATATAGACATTTATACATAACAGGTCATTCTGATGAAGGGACAACAGAATTGCTCTCATTTTAACTAAGTGTATGGGTATGCCCAGTGGGACTGTCAGTACTTATAAAGTGACTCCAGGCCACACATACCTGTACTCCAGTCTGGGATTTCGTATGTTACAGGCATTAATATCCGCCCCTGTTTCTGCAGTACTGCACTTTACTCAAAATGTCCACGCCTTTCCCAAGCTGTCTGCTGTACTTAATATGTGACCGAGGTTGGTAATGTTACACTACTGACAGTCTGCATACCTCTTAACTGTGCTGCTTTTCACAGAATGTCCAGAGTTTTGCCTCATATGTTTGGTCTGTTCCTCATATATTTGTGGTCTTCTGGTGAATTATTGAATATTGACATCAATACATTATGCTAAATACAGACAAACATTTGTGTTTCAGACTCTATATCCTTCAGAACATATGAAATAATGCAACACCTTTAATTCCACCAACTTTATGGAAACAATATTTAAAATCTGTCCCTATGTTTGGGGCTTTGTCCCCCAAGTCTTTCTGGCTTTGTCCAGATTTCTTGCAATAAGAGGTTGAGAGGTATGACAGTCTGTGAAAACACCAATATAGTGCTACCTCACATGCAAAAGATGTGAGTAATTCCATATTAGTCATTCATCACATAATCAGCAGCATAAATATGTACATTGTTATCCTGCATGAAGAGAGACATACAGTGTGTGAGCAATATCTATGTTACAGCCCTGAGATTGCCTGGTCCACTGATATACCAAAGCTGATTTTCTGTTAAAGCAGTTATATGGGTACACTGCTGTGTTGGGGGTGGGGGAACAGCACATGGCCAACTTGCATAGATAGTTGTCCAAATATCATATGTGCCCACTGTTAACATCTCCCTTGCCTGATGTCATGAATATTCCAACCACGAGGCCTAAGGAATATGAAGGAACACATACTATTGGACTGGATACCTTTAGTCCCATGTGGATGTTACATCTGTCCAAATAGCCCACTATAGTTCCTTGCATAAAAGCAGCAGATCCATATATACAATACCATATTATAGTAATCCTTACAATTAGTGCTTAGGTTAGAGACTTACCTTGCGAATGCAGTAGTTGACAGACCTGTAGTTCAGAGATGACTCTGTGTGATGCCACCAGTACACAGCCAAAACACGGATAGGTACAGGTTGTGTGGGTTGCCTGGCATCAGCTATTTTAATATATGTATTTATTTTTATTTATTTTATTTTACATTTGTTAACCGGGCTAGTCTAACTGGATACATGTCCATTTTCAGTAGAGGCCTGAGGAGTTAAGCTCCAAGTTAGGACAATAAAATTAATACAAATAAGTATAAGGATACATGAGCAAATATAAAGTATTAACAGTATGCATAAACAGGTTACCACAGTAAAATGTACAGTACATGATACAAGAATAAATAAAGGGATGTAAATACAATCAGAGTAGTCAAGAGAAATATGCAACATAGTTTAAAAAGGAAAATAGAGTTGCTTAATGAGTAGATGGGTTAGACAGAGTAGAGTATGTACAGACACTTTGACTAATCAGGTTTAGAGCATTGACATAACCAGTGCGTTTTCAGGAATACGTTCAATTTGTTTTTGACTAGTCAGGTTTAGTGCATTGACATAACCAGTGTGTTTTCAGGTATACTTTCAATTTGTTTTTGAAAGAAGATAATGAGGAAAGTATGGAGAGTTCGTTTGGAAGGAGGTTCCAGGCTTTCCCAACTATATTAGAGAAAAGGGAGTCGCCAGCTTTGTTATATGTTTTAGTGGTATGTACTAGAAGTTTCTGAGAAGACCTTAAGGATTCTAGGTTTTTATAGGGGGTGATTAGTGTCGAGAGAATAGGTGTTTTTGAAGGTTTGTAAAGAGTGTTAGTTATAGTTAGCTGATGGAATGTAATTAGATTTTGAAGTTCAAGCCAACCTAGCTGTTTTAAATTAAGGCAGTGATGGGTTCTAAAAGGATTACCAGTTGCAAATCTAGCTATATTATTGTAGGACATTTCCAATTTGTTGAGATTATTTTTTGAAAGGTTAGTAAAAATGGGTGACGCATAGAGTAGAGAAGAGATTAGATGAGTGTGTGCTACTGTGGTTCGAGCTGAAGGTAGGAGAAAGGATTTTATCCTACAGAGAGAGCCTAGCTTTTTATTGACTGTTTTTATAGTATTGTTAATATGGATGTCAAAGTTCAGATTATTGTCAATGGTGACTCCTAATAGTTTTGTGGATGGGTCTGGAGATATAATGGTATTATTGATAGAGTTTATTGAGAAATCCAGTGGAGGGGATTTCTTGGTAGGAGAGAAGAGGAGGAGTTTAGTCTTTTTGGGGTTTAGGAGAAGGCATCTATGTGTGAACCATTGCTGAAATGTATTGAATACTTGTTGGGTCAGATAGAATAGTTCTGAAGAGGAGGGGGCTGAGCAAATCAGTGTAGAGTCATCTGCATATTGTATGCGTGTAGCTTGGGGGGTGGCAAGGTGAAGATCGTTGATGAATATGGAAAAAAGTAGAGGTCCAAGGATGGAACCCTGGGGGACTCCGAGGTTGACAGGGAGATGAATAGATAGAGACTTGTGCCATAGTACAGCCTGTTGTCTTTTATCCAGGTAGGACTGGAACCACTTAATAGAGGATGTGTCTAGTGACAGGGATTTTAGTATTGTGATGAGAATTTGGTGATTTACCATGTCAAATGCTTTAGACAGGTCAATGAAAAGGGCAGAAGAGAGTTTGTTAAGGTTGTGGTTATTGTCAATACAGTCTGTGAAGGAAAGAAGGGTAGTTGTAGTGCTATGTGAGGGTCTAAAACCATGTTGACAATTGGCTAATAGGTTATTATGCATTAGATGATCAAGTAATTGTTTGTGGATGCATTTTTCCATGATCTTTGCCAGAGGTGAGAGAAGGTTAATGGGGCGGTAGTTGGAGAGGTCTGTGGATTGTCTTCCTTTGTGGAGAGGGATTATATGGGATATTTTCCATAAACTGGGAATAAAACTTTCAGTAATAGTCCTATTGATTAGGATAGAAATTGGATAGGCAATAGCTTTGGCTGATTGTTGTAAGAATTCAGCAGGTAGTTGGTCTGCTGAGGGGGAGCAGGGTTTTAGTTTCTGTAAAAGGGTTAGAATATATGATGTTGGGACAGGTTGTAAATGAAAAGGAGGGGGTAAGGTTGGTTGTTTGGAAGGTAGAGTGAAGTTGCTAGGAGATAGTTGACTGGCTAATGTTTGTATAGCATCTGTAAAAAAGTTGTTAAAGTCATTGGCTATGATTATTGGTGTTTTGTGTTCTGAATTTAGAGGATTTGGAGTAGTGGATTGTCCTGGGTGGAGTAGTTGGTTAATACTAGGCCAAAATTTCTGTGGTTTATTTGTATGGGCTTGTTGGGATTGGAGGTAGTAGTTTTTTTTGTCAGTTATTATAGCTTTCTTAGTTTCATTTCTTATGTATGTGAGTAGGAGTAAGGTGTCAGTCCCTAGAGCCCTAGGCTATCAGTGAATGTGCTATACCTTGTCTCTTAGCCAATGCCAGGGTGTACTGAGCACGCCTACATCTGCCTACAGGGACATCATGAGGGGGCTCCTCCTCCAAGTCCTCCTGTGAGTGTGGCTGATGTGACCTAGGCACTGGTGGGAGGCTGTGCATCTCTTCCCTTTGCTGATCCTGCTGTAGCTGTTTCCACAGGGTCGTATTGTGTAGCATGACACATACTGTGAACATATGTTTACATGTGGCCGGAGAGTACTGTAGGGATCCACCATATATATCGAGGCACCAGAACCGTGTATTCAGCAGCCAAAACACACTCTCTATGATGCTCCTATTTTGTGTGTGTGCCACGTTATGGCATTCTTCAGTGGGTGTTTGCATGTGCATTTCTAATGGGTGTCATCATCCACGTTCCAGTGCATAGCCAGCATCCCCCAGTAAATGACCCCCCTAGCAAACATCTGGTACAGCTGTGATGCATGCCAGATATGGGAGTTGTGATAACTACCAGGGCTACCAGCACATACATTCATGATAATGCCCTGGGTATTGCATATGACCTGGCAGTTGATGGAGTGGTACCCCTTGTGGTTGACATAGATTCTACCCTCCTCACCGGGTGGTGCCTTGATGTGTACAGGAATGCAATCTATGGCACCCAATACCTCAGGGTAGTGTGCTACATGGCAGAAGTGTTGCATATTGTTGTCCCTCACCTCAGGGTTGAGGGGGAAAATAAAAGTGCTCACTGGCATGTGGTAGCATGGCATCCAGGAGCTGGTGGAGTACCCGGGATGCTAATGCCTGTGAGATCCCCATCATGTCCCCAGTTGGTCTTTGGAAGGTACCTGTGGCTGTTATCCTAAGGGCTACACATACCTTTGTCTCCACTGGGATGGGTTCCCTTCTGTTGGTTCTCAGTCGGAGTTGAGGGTTCCAGAGCTCAGTGAGTTCGTGTAGTATGTCCCTGTCCACCCTGTAGCGCTCTACAATCTCCAGCTTTGTAGCTCCTGGAAGGTTACCCTGGACATTAGCACTCTTCACCTTCTTTGCCTAGGCCTATTGTCAGCAGCAGCAACATTGACTTCAGCATTTAGCACATACAGATGTAGCAGACCTGCAGCAGCCCCTAACTTTTATTTCCATTAAAATTCCCAAGTCTGTGCTCCAATGGTGCAGAGTATGGGGGAAAAATCAGATTGTAGGGTATATGTATACTTTATAGTGTTCTACTGTAGGTGGCACATGCATGATTGGCTACCTATGATGCATTGCACCTGCCTAGTATATCATTAACATAATTTAATGGCCCTAGTTTAAGTTAAATAAGGGTCAAAACTAATTAATACATCATTGTCTTTTACACACTCTCAGCAATGCGGCATACCATGAAAACATGCGCCCCATTGGTAAACAAAGCTTAGAAGTCAGTGGACACCCCCCCCCCCCCAGACTTTACTGCTCAGCAGAGCAGCACCTTGCGCAAACAGGTGCAGCTAAGTTCCAATCAGCTGAGAAGTTCTTGGATACACCCTGTCCTGATGTGAGCTACCTTCTGTGTGGACACCAACATGGTTCTCTCCCTACATGGAGGGGATATGTGGACACAATTACCCCATTATACTATTCAGTAACTCCACCTCATTTGCATAGGGATCAGTGCTCACAACCTGGAAACTACACGCTTCCAAACCCCTTCACGTCACAACAGCACCAATGCACCATTGTAGATCCTCCACAGTGGGCCCTGTAATACATTTCTGGCTCATATTATTAATTTTGTTTTTTCCACTTTTTTTAATAAGGCATGTTTGCACACTGAATTGCACCATGCAAACATGCCCAGATTATTAAAATAATGTATTTTAATATATTTTCTGTAACTTTTGAGAAACCCAGAGGATAGTTTCGCTCATACCTGTATGTGGTATGCCATTTCTGTCAATCTATCTATATTTGTACAGCCCCTTTTGTCTGTCTACATTCCTGTACTGAGAATTTTTCCGTGTATAATATGGACACTGGCACAGGGTCTGCAGGGCTTACTGGAGCACTCTACCTGCCTCACTTGCATGAGATTCACCTGCTTATGAGGTGATTTGCATGCCATGGAACTCCCCGTGTTGGCTCTGCATGCACGCCGCCCAGCAGTGCTTACTGGATTGCAAACCTGCTTACTTTCTGTAAGCAGCTTGGCATGATGCCAACACAGTAAAAAAAAAAAAAAAAAAAAAAAAAAAAAAAGACCATGTACGCTTTATTAAATTCCCTCCTTTGACATTTCATACAGGTAACAAGATATACTCCCTAACCAGACTAACAACTAAAGTAATAGCTACTTGAATAAGTTATCTGTGTGTTTTCTACAAATACTGGTGAAACATGGACCTGTATTAATAGATCTACAAAAGCTGCATTTCATCCAGGCATAAGTACTTCTTTTTTTGCAGCTACACTCAGATAGTCTTTGCTGTGTTCTAAAATATTAATAAAAACAAGTACTTATAGGCAAAACGAAGCACAGCGAGCATATAAAACCAAGTCGTACTTTATTTAGGTAAGCGCTTTCACCACTTCAGCATGGCTTCTTCAGACCTTAATGACACACGTTTATTCAACGTACACTTATAAAACATTTTAACTTAAAACATCCAATATGCATTGTCCCCCCTATTCATTAGTGACATCATCATCGAAACTTTCTTAAAGGCATATCATGCTTAATAAACAACGTTAAGCATTTGAGCACTCCATCACAGGGTGGCCTAATAGTTAAGGTGTTTGCCTTGTAAACACAAAGTGCAAGGTTTGATTCCCACAAGGAATAGTTGGCTAGGCTTAAAATGGCTCACAAGGGCTTAATACTAATCTATGAATCTAATCTAATCTATGAATCTATCACGACAACTAAAATATATTTAAACACACACACACACACACATATATATATATATATATATATATATATATATATATATATACGCAAAATCACCTAGGTAAGCCCCTAGTTTTGAGTATAGGTTTAATGGAAACCACTTCATTAAGTCCAGCTCCCTTGTTAGCCCTGAGTTTCAAAATCCATCTCAGTTCTGCCCCTTCAGTTTTGTTTTCTACATTTCCCATTCTAGCTGTTTCATGTATAACTTCAATCACCCTAAATTTAAAACTGTGCTCAAGTCTAGTGTTCAGGACATATTTAGCTATAGCTATTTTTATTTCCATACTTAACACTATATAAATGTTCTTTAATACGTTCCCTAAGGGTACGATCTGTCTTCTCTATGTAAAATCTTTGAGAACAGATGCATCTTGCCATATACACTATATGTTTAGTATTACAATCAACCCTTACATTGAATATATGCTGTTTGCCGGTATCTGGATTTAAAAACTCAACTGATTCTTTGTCTATATGCTCACAATATCTATATTTGCCACATGGATATGTTCCTTCATGCATCCTGTGTGTTGATTTAAACTTATCTGGATAGCAAAGTAATTTTTTCATTGATTGACAGTTTTTATAACAATAACTCAGATTTGCTCCCACCAGTTTAGCAATCTTTTCATCTGTTAAGAGAATGAGCCAATTTTTCTCAATCACTTGCTTTATACTGTTAACATTACTGGTATAAAACATAGTATATTTAACTTGTCCATGCCCATCTCTTTTATTTATAGTTACTTCTGCATTTTCTTCCTCTGTTCTCACTTTCTCAAAATATGGCTTCGCCCTTCCCCCTCTCATTCCTTTCACTTTAGTCAAGATTTCCTTAGTCTTATTTTGTTTATATCCCCTGGCTCTAAAATTACTCTCCAGTTGTTCTATCCCCTTATTGAAGCCTTCCTCCTTATGTTGTAACCTTGACATTCTCATCCCCTGACCTTTAACCACATTTTTAAATACTATCCTTATGTAGAATGTGATTTCTATAGCATTCTTTTCTATAAAGGCTGGTGGTAAATGATAAACCATGCTCTCTAATAACCATAACATCCAAAAACTCAATCATATTTGGTGAGGACATAGTAGTAAACTTAAGAAAGTCAGATGTAGTATGCAGAAACTCCACAAACATTTCTAACTGTTGCTGTGTTCCCTCCCAAATCAAAAACACGTCGTCCACAAAACGGCGGTAAAATTTAATGTATTTTTTAAATATGTCTGTTCAAAAAACTCTCTCAACTTCCCATTGTGCTACCACTGAATTTGCATAACTATTCGCACAGCTCGTTATGCATGGCTACCCATGTTGTTACAAATAATACTGACCATCAAACACAAAGACATTATTATTCAGCACCATTTCCATGAAACTGCATATTAATCTAATATGTCTTACATCATAACTACTACATTCCCTTAAATACCCCCTCATTCCCTGGGCAGATTGTAAAATGCAGAATGTGGTCTATTTTCATTTTTGTAAATATTGCAATGCTTTTTATATCGGGAAGACAAGCAGATGCCTTAAAGATAGAATCCTGGAACATATGAGGGACATTGTAAAAAAAATAAGGAAACTAGTGCACTGGCTAAACATGTACAAGAAAAAGGGATGCACCATGTTTTTAACTTTTTTGCATTAGAGATTTTATCAGAAAGCTTGAGAGGTGGAGATATTAAGAACAGGACAAAGTAGGTTGAACAGAAGTGGATTATGAAACTGCGGGCTGATAAATCCCCTGGAATTAATGGTATGGTATTACGTAAATCTTTTTTGAAAGCCAGACCATTAGGATCATAGGTAAGTACTAGGCTATCTGCCCGAGGGCATCTGTAAGCCTAGCCAGAATGTGTTGGCTTTCGCCATCCCCTTAGATTAGTTCCCTGTGCCTCTGTCCAGCAGAGCCATTAGTTCCCTGTGCCTCTGTCCAGCAGAGCCACTGCAGTGATCCATGGGGTAAATTTTCTGTTTCCCATCCACTCGTCAAGGTTTCTCTTGAAGAGTGTTAGTGAGGGGCTATGCCTAATGTAGATTGGAATCCTGTTCCAAAGCATGGGGAGTCTCTGGGACAGGAATCTATCCTTCCAGCATGTCCTATCTATCATTGTGGTGAGATTTAGATCCCTAGAGCGTGTGGCTTTTGGGGATTTGTTTTTTTTTTAGGTGGAGCATGGCCATCAATTCTGGGTTGGACATGGTCTTGTATGTCAGGCAGAGATCACCTCTGAGTAAGCGGTATGCAACCAAGTACAGCTGGAGTTTCTTCAATCGAGCTGCATAGGGCATCTGTTTGAGGCCAGTAATCCTCTTGGTGAGGTACTTCTGTGGTGTTTCCAGCTGTTGCAGGTGTCTTGTAAGGTACATCCCAAATGGGATGTTGTACTCTATGATGGGTCTGATGAGTGATGAGTAGAGGGGCACAATAACCTCTTTTGTTCTAGATGTGAACCCTTTTGTGATTAGGTGGGCCACATAGAAAGATTTTCTAACCACCTTGGCAATATGATTATCAAAGGAGAGATTACTATCTACTTGGGCCCACCGATCCCTTATTACATTTTCTGCATTTAGGGGACTACCATGTATGTGGTAGTTTGCTGGTACTTTGTTTTTTCCAAAGGGGATGACTATGCACTTTTTGGCATTTAGCTTGAGGCCATGATTTTGACACCAGGTATCCTTCTCAATGAGACCCTTCTGGAGGATGTCTGTATCAGCCGGAGAGTCAGTTATGGCCCCCAGTTTGCAGTCGTTTGTGAACTTGGTCAGCCATAGTCCTCCTGTGCTTGCCTGTACCTCTGAGAAGTATATACCGAACAGGCGGGGTCCCAGGACTGAGTCCTGGGGGATGCCACTTGTAACCGGTTTAGAGTCGGACCTAGAGCCTGCAACTCTCACTGTGTGGGTTCTATCCATGAGGCAATTGGCAACCCATCTCGTGACGTAGGGGTTTATGTTCAGGCTGGTGAGCTTGTCTATAATACCACAATGGGGAATGGTGTTGAAAGCCTTTGCGAGGTCTAGGTAGGATGTGTGGACCTTCTTTCCCTCATCTAAAGCCTTGGTAACTATCTCAAAGAAGTCCACCAGGTTTAGTAAGCATGATCTGCTCTTAACAAAGCCAAACTGGATAGGGTCTAATGTGTGGAGGTTCCCAATGTCTTTGTTAATGAGTTCCATGATGATGTGCTCCATAGCCTTGCAGACAAGGCTAGTCAGACTTATAGGGCAATAGTTCCTGGGGTCCGTTGTGGTTACAACTTTGTGGAGCAGGATAACTATTGCTATGTGCCACTCTATGGGTACATAGCCTGTAGAGAGGCTGAGTTTGAACAGTGTGTTTAGGTGAGGGGTTGGTTCATTTTGGAGCTCGTGTAAGACACAGCCTGGGACACCATCCGGTCCCATTGAAGCTGTGTTTCTGGCTTTGGATAGGGCTGTTTTAACCTGTGTGTCGGTGATTGCCAGGGCTCTACATTCTTCTGGTATGGTTATGGGCCCTTTAGGGGGTGAAATTTGTACTAAATCTGTCTGCCAGAATGTTGGCAATATTAGTCGGTTCAGTGTATTTTGTGCCATTCTGCACTAACTCAGAGCAGATCTGAGAGTTTCCACTTAGGTTCTTGACATAGCTAAAGAATGCTTTGTGGTTATCTTTGGAGTCCTTGGCAATTTTTCTTTCAAAGCTAGCCTTGGATGATTTTATGAGGGATCAGTTTCTTGCTGATACTGATCAGGGATGTCTTTCCTTCTTGGGATTTTACTCTTTTCTGTACTAGTTTCCTCCTTCTATTGTATAGCTTATTTATGGCAGGGGTCCACCAGACTGGTATCCTTTTCTTGGATGAGTGAGACTTGGTTTTGCTTGGGATGGCATGATCCATGCATTATTGCAGGTGCTCATAGAGTGCCTTTGTAAGGGATTCAGCAGCTTGGACAGCATTGTCCTTTAGCATGGGGGCTGTGAGCCTTTCCACTTCTGTCTCAAGTAACGTGAAGTTTGCTTTTGAAAAGTTTTTCATGGTGGTTTTCTTGATTGCGGGTGGGGACGGAATGTGGATATCCAGAGTGATTAGTCTATGGTCTGATCTAACCAGTGAGGGGTTGACCTCCGGTGTAGAATACCGGTTGCCCATGTTGGTGATGACCAGGTTCAATATGTTGTTGGTGGGAGTGTTGACCAGTTGATCCAGGGCATTCGAGTTTATAAATTCTAGGAAGCATTGGGCAAGGGAGTTAGTACTTGAGTAGTTCTCCAAGTTAATGTTTGGGTAATTGAAATCATCCAGTATTAAGGCGTTTGGTAGGACCTTCATATTTTCCAGTGTCTCCAGAAATGCGAAATGTGGGTCCTGGGTCATGGTGGGTGATCTGTAGCAAGCTACAATTTGAATTGCAGTTTTGCCAGTTGTTAGTTGCACATGGATGATCTCTGAGGCATTGTGCTGTGCCACTAACCTGGAGGTGTGGGTATCCTTGATGAATATGGAATCACCCCCGCCTTCTGTGTTTCGGTCCGGGTTCTGTGGCTGAAAAGTATGGCATGAGTTAAAGCCTGGTAATGCTGGGGTACTCTCTGGAGCCTTAAACCAGGTTTCTGTTACTACACAGATATCTATGTTCTCAATACTGAGGAGTGCCTTGAGTGCATGCATTTAGAGGTTTAGACTTCTGGCGTTGAGTAGCATTACCCTCAGTTTTTGGTTACTTGTGCTATTTATTGTGGTGGGTTTGTCTTTTGGGCCTTGCCTAAAAAGGCACTATGGGGGTGGCAAAAGCCTTGGCCAGTATTCAAAAGCCTAAGGGTAACAGGTGCAAGCCATCTCTTGCAAAACAACGTGGCTTGTCAAGCATGTCATCCCAGGTGGACAGATACTGGATCCCCTTTGAATGACACCAGAAACTTAGCCAATTGTTGAAATTGATCATTTTTTCTTTATACTGTGGCATCATTCTTGGTGAGGGCAGGATGCTACTCAGGGTCAGGGTCATACCAGCCTGGGCTATGTGATCAGAGAGCTCTTCCATGTCTCTTTTCATGTAGTCCAGGGAGGTATGTTTCAGGTCATTCACACCAACATGGACAATGACAGAGTCATATTTGTACTTGTTCTGGAGGAACCATAGTCCTTGTGTTATGTGGCAGATCCTGGCGCCAGACAGGCAGCTAATAGTAACCTTCTCCTTGTCCAGCCTAGTTAGTGGGACATCAGTGTGCCTGACTATAGAATTGCCTATTACTAGTGTGTTGGGTATGTTATTTTGCCTTAAGGGCTATGATTGCGTGGCACACTGATTATGTGAAGTATGTGTTTTATGGTTTGCGGTGGAGGTTGCTTGGGTGTCTGCTTTGGAGGTCTCTGTTGCTTTTGCAGATTTTTATTTAGAGCCTCAGAGTATGTTTTCGTGTATTTATGTGTGCTGAAAAAAGAAAAAAATACAGAAACTGGTAAACAGACTGCTTATTGCTCCAACACAGAACAACTAAGTGCTTTCGCCAAAATAAATCAGGCTTCTTCTGAAGAAGCCTGATTTATTTTTGGCGAAAGCGCTTAGTTGTTCTGTATTGGAGCAATAAACAGTCTCTTTACCGGTTTCGGTATTTTTTCTTTTTTCAGTTTTTGGTTTAGTGGTCTTTTTGGACATTTTTTGTTCTTTATTAAGTATTTATGTGTGTTATTTGCTGGTGTTGGTTTAGTAGGTCTATGTGAAACTGGTAGTGTGTTTCAAGTATTTTCCTTCTCCTTTTGACTGTCAGTTCCAGTCTTGGGTTGAGAGAGCTTTGCCTCCAGTTTGGCTGTATGATTGCATCTCTCGCATATATTATTGTTTGCTGGTAGGAGGAGAGGGCTGTCTGTGTACATGAGGCAGTTGTAACATTGCCTCAAAATGCCCAGATTCACCAGTTAGACTGGAGAGTACACCTGAAACTGTCCTTTGGACATGCCTGAAAAGGTAAAGTGAGCTGTTTTACTGATTGGCTGGCAGGGGTGAATAGAAAGCCTTGTCCTTCTGGACAGTATAGGGGGTCTAGTGCTAGGGTTAATTAATGCTTGCTTTGAGTTTTGAGCAAGTGCTGGACTGTGAAATGAATGGCTTGAGTGCTTAAGTTGAAAGTTTGTTTAGTTCCAAGGAAAAAATTGAAGAGTAGACTTTGTGGAGCAAGGAATAGTTTAACCCTAGCTAACCGGCGCTGCCCGGTGTGCAAAACTGTGCACATGCATTTTTTTATAGCAGGGAAATGAAACAGATAGAAATTAGCCCAAAATGGCCAATAAACTACTAACTTCTGGGCTACAGCAAACAAGGCCCACAAATTTCAGAAAGAAACAGATCAGATAAGCAGGCACAATAAGCCTTTAACCAGAAATTCCCAGCTCAGAAGGGCAGAATCTAGCCTCTCCTCCCACAAGAGTGCAAACCATACGTGCTTAAACCAGAACTAATGTTCTTTTAGAATAACAGACACTGAGCCTTCAATCAGCAATTCCCAACTTAAAAGGATGTAAGCTACCTGTCCTGCCACAACAATGCAGTCCACAAACCTTCTTAATGTAAAACAACTGGTCTGAAGCCCAAGTGCTTTAACCAAAAGACTTAGAATAAGAATAACAGTTACAATTTAATCAGGCTACTACCAAGTAGTAATAAATGCAACAGAATAAACACAATTGAGTACTTTTAAGAAAAGACAAAGGTAAATAAGGTAGTAAAGTAGGAAGAAACACAAATACAGTAAAAGCAGATAAAGTGCAATTTTTATAACAATAGAAAACAAGCACACTGATTTAAACAAATTAGCCAATTAACCAGTAAAAAACCTCAGAACTGAGCCCTGTTCCAGTAGTATTCAATCAGACAAGCTCAGGGCCTAAGTGGGTATGCCTACTCAAATGTTCTCTCTGTATTAGGCAGGATGAGCTAATGAGACAAGACTAGGATAGAGCTGGGATAGGGCTGAACAGATGGGAATGGTAGGAGTGTCTGAAATCAAAATATGATCTCACTGTACTCGGTTGAGTCAGCAAATGAGATGGGCCCAGGAGGGTTCAAACACAAATTTACAGGAGGGGTGGTCAACTCCAACACCACCAAGATTAATACCACAACAAGAAAAGGGAGGGTGAGTGGGGAAACTAACTGCAGACCGAGAGAGAGCTCACAATTTTCAGTGAACAAATAAATAAGCAGATAAATGCAGTACATTTTTAACAAAATATTCAATGAAGCAATAAGACAGAAAAAATAAAATGCAGTACTATCTTATAACACTGCAAGTTTGTACTTATCTCAGCTTGTAATAAAGTTGATGTAGGTATGTAAAAGCTAACCAAATTGCTGAAGTATGCAACTATTCAGCAGAAATAATTTCAGAGATAAGGGACTAAGACTTTAAGTCACAGAGAAACCCTCTAGGCTAAGACTTCTACATCAAATATCAATGAAGTGAGAAGAATAAACAAACTGCAGATACAGAAAGAGCTCATAATTTTCAGTGAACAAATAAATAAGCAGATAAATGCAGTACTATTTTAACACAATATTCAATGAAACAATAAGACAGAAAAAATAAAATGCAGTACTATCTTATAACACTGCAAGTTTGTACTTATTTCAGCTTGTAATAAAGTTGATGTAGGTATGTAAAAGCTAACCAAACAGCTCAAGTATGCAACTATTCAGCAGAAATAATTTCAGAGATAATGGACTAAGACTTTAAGGAACAGAAAAATCATCTAGGCTAAGACTTCTACACCAAATATCAATGAAGTGAGAAGAATAAACAAACTAACGTTAGACAGAGAGAGAGCTCACAATTTTCAGTGAAGAAATAAATAAGCAGATAAATGAAGTTTGGCAACAAACTAAGTTGTTCCGGGACATCTTCATAGAGGGATTAGGTTAATATTAGGGGAAGTTAAGTGGGTTGGGGAGTTGAAAGGGTTAGGTGGAGGCAGGGATAGTTCGGAGGAAATGAGATAATGATGGGGAGGGGCTTAATTGGATTAGTCTGGTGTAGTTTGGTTAAGCAATCACATTTTGGCATGAACTTACTAAGGCAAGGTACATCCATGACGAACTGGGTAGTGTTGGGAGGTAGGCCTTGGTAAATATGTGGTAAGTTGGTAGATTAGCCATATGGCCAACTGTTTTTTTTTTTTCCTTGCATGGGTTACTTCGGGGCTTAAGGGAACTTTAGTAGGACTGGCCAAGTTATTAATTTAATGTTAGTTGTGGATTTGCTTATGAACTTGTCCAGGTTTATTTGTTAGGATTGGTAGCATTGGAATTGGTATTTGTTGGTGGTGTCAGGTTGTTTCTGAGAGGATTAATGCTTTTTATTTTATTGGAGTGTGCTAGGTGGAATGCGAGCTTGGGGGGATTAAAACGGCAATTGCCGCAAGTTGTCTCAGTTTCTTTGTCAAGCTAGACTGCTGACCTGGGCATTGAAAACGGTCTTCTTCAAGGACTTTGGGCCAAGTGGCTGTGCATTCAAGAGTGGCACTTTCAAGAGGATGTCCAGGTCTTTGTTGGCCGTTGTTCTTTCATGCTGGTCGGCTACATGGTAGTGCTTCCCCACAGACTTAGCAGAGTGGAATGGCTGCAGACATCATGCAAATGAGATAAGTGTGTGTGTTTTGTTTGGCTGAGAGTGGGGTAGATGGCACTTGGCAGGATGTGTACGTTGCTGCCAGTTTGTGTGTCTTTGCAGATGTCCTGAAAGGTGCGTTATGTCTTTTAGATGATTTACATGTCTTTTCTTTCTTACAGATGGGGCTTTTTTGGAATGCTGCTGCTATAATTTGGAATAGGTGGGTATAAGGTAGAGGCTTCTCTTTACATATTAGAGGATTTACGCTTGTCTTTTTCTTTGTAGATGGTGGTGTGCCGAGTACCAGTGGGGGAGATACACAAGAACTTCACAGATGATGGAAGCAATAGCGAGTGAAGAGGTTACACATGGGGAGTACAAGGTGGCAACAGTTACTGACTGAAATTGCTGAAGGACAGAAGGCATCATGCAGTGGCTTGGAAAGGGGATCTGAAAGGTAATGTTTTGATAGGACGGATGTTTTGCCACCAGAATGGGGCACAAGGTGGGTCCGAGTAATCATCTTATTAAGGTATATTAAAGCTCTGTGTTCAATTGGTGAGAGCTGAGTATCGCATTGGTATAGGGAGCATGTAAGGAAGAGGTAGGTGGGGGCGGCCAAAGGGGAAACAGTTGGGGACGGTTTGTGGGGAGTGTGGGGATGAGTAGAGTCACGCCATTCATAGGAGCACAGGACTTATTAGGTTAAAGCCCTATGGCTCTTGTCAATTTTGTGAGTAAAGTTTTAAGAAGCATGGTAGGTAGGCGGTTGGTGGGGTAGTTTTA